>NC_142010.1:167397313-167617432 GCF_049901735.1 Notechis scutatus | reverse complement strand
AAACTAAAGTCAGACTTATGTTACTTATTAATTGCTACATAGCTTAATTTAATGTTACACTTGTTTCCCAATATACCCACAATCCATATACATAGTGCAGACATGACAAATGTTGCAATGTTTTCAGGAGCCACAGAAAAGTGGGTCAAAGTTGAGGTAAGAGGGAACGGCTTTGCTTTAATTCGGCTTTATCCAGCGCTCTCACCTCAAAGCCAAGCCAGGAATAGGGCGATACGACATCGTAGAAAAACTCCACCTTCTTCTTGCTGACCCCGGAAGTCTCGCGCGCTGTGGCCGTGCTCCGTCGGAAACCCAAGTTGAGGAGAGAAAACTTGCGGGTCCACATGCCTCCAAAGGGAGCAATGCAAACCTCCCCTCCGCCCCAAAGACTCGTTTTTACGTCGTCACGTGCAGGTTTCGGAGCCCAACCCACTCCAGGGTTTCCTTTCGGGGCAAGCGGAGGAAGGCGGGCAAACGTCACTTGCAGGCGCCGCAACAACATTAACAACGGCAACCGACTGTGCAACGATTGAAAAGTTTCTGCACACGCGCGCAACCTTCGGATGTTCGTGCTTTTCCAATTTGTTAGATTCGAGAACACGCACACACGCACACAAAGACAGACAGAGACACAGACACACACAGAGTGATACACAGAGAGGGCGGAAAGTAGGGAGAAGAGGAGAGAGAGATATACAGAGAGAGACAGATAGAGGGGAGAGAGAGGAGAGGGGGAGATAGGGAGACACACACACAGAGATACAGAAGGCGGGGAGGAGAAAGGGAGAGATAGAGTGGGGAGAGGGGGAGAGGAGCAGAGAGATGGGGGGGAGCGACATAGACCCATAGAAGGGTTTTGTGGCTTAGTAGGGATGGCTATGGGTCATATGACTGGGTGAGCGTGAGTGACAATGAGTTGGCCACGCCTGCCCAGGTTTTGTGGCTCCGTGTTTTGGTTTTTTTTTTCCTGTGGGAAATGGGTCCAAATGGCTCTTTTGAGTGTTTAGCAGACCCCTGGATTAGGGAGAGTTTGTTACCGAACCCATGGAGCTTCTTGGCTTACTAGCAGTGTTAAACCAGATTTTTGCATGGTAATTTGAACATTATAGTTACCCCATTACAGACTCTTCAACTTGGTCAATTACTGGACTGTTTCCCATGACTGTCATTTTCAAAGCTGCAAATATAAAATTGGTCACCTTATAGGAAAGCTTTACTGACCCAACTATGCACCTATTCACAAGTGGGTCATTCTTTACGAAGTTGCTGAAAAGGATGTTTTGGCTTCCCAGTTGCCACGATGAAAGGTGTAAAGTTTTGTTTTTTCATGGCTGAGATTGTCTTCATTAAGCTTATCCACCTCAGCTGAAACATAGGAGGAAAATGTCCCTGCAATATCCAGTGATCACATCTGTCCATTAGTTGATTCTTTGAGTTATCTGCGTGTTTTCTCTGTACGTAGGATCTGCTGCTGAAGTGAGAACTCACAGCAGTTCACTTTGGGATTCAGAGGAAACAATGGTGGATTCCCAGAAACGCCTCACCCGGCCCTTCTGCTTCATTGACAGCTGCACCACAGGCAGCCAGGAATCAGAGTCCAAATGTGGCATTTTGCTCATCCATATGTATCATTCCAATTCAGCAACCTCAGGAGAGCAGAACCAATCTAAACCTTAAAAAAAAAAAGAGAGAGAGGGAGGGCTCTCCCATCTGCCGTAGCTTTAGAAGCAAACAAAAGAGGAGTGCTTTTTCTCTCTCTCTGTTATTACAGCTAAAATGTAGATATCCAAGATCCCACTTGGAAGGATTTGGGTGTCCTATTGGGCCCTTTCAAGGCTGTATTTGTGTTCATTCTTCAGCATGAAGGCCTCAAAAGAGGAATATATCTTAGCGCTCCCAGGATTATACCTGGTTCATAAGCAAAACATCAGAGCTGCATTATGCAGCCTAGGCAGGACACATAATGCCAAAGAGCATGTATGTGTGTGTGTGTGACTATTAAAGAGCATTTGTTTCATTATTCATCAGATCCCTCAGATCTGTTAAATATTTCACTGTACCACTGCCACTGTCAGCTGGTGCTCCATTCAAAATCCAAGAAAGAAATACTTAAGACTCCATTAATTAGAAAAAAGATATCTTTTACTGGAAATCAAGTGGTCGCATCAAAGGAATTCTGAATCTGAGAAAATGAGCGCGTAAATCAAATATACAAAGTGATGGCAACGTTCCCACTCACAATAATTCAAACTGTCCATCCAATTAAAAGTTGTATGTAACGTCATGTGGGCATCTTCAGGTGGTGATGTGGCATCTGTCCATTGACCTTGACATATTTTGATAAAGAGGTGCGCTTGTGCATAGCATAAGAAAGAAGCATAAACAAGAAACTCCCCCCCCCCAAAACTTATACAGCTGGAAACCTCCAGTTCGCTTCCCATAACTATTTTACCCCTCTTCCCCCGTTACTCATGACAGCCGAAAAATGCAAAGCAAAGGAAAGAAATATTGAAGGCTGACATTAGGCCCTCCTGCAAAAGTGGTGTTAGCCCTACAAATGAAAGAGAATACAAGATAAAAGAAGAATATACATATGACACACTACTATAATAATTTAAGGTTTGTCAGGATATTTAGCACGAAATGCCTGTACAAGTCTCAGGACTCCAACATCCTTTTCATTTACCCATTCCAACTGGGAAGGAGGAAAGTATTTCCAGACGACTAAATATTGAAGTCAGCCTCTTTGTTTCCTAGAATTCAAAATTTCTTTAATTTTAAAATGTTGTTCACCCTCAATTAGAAGAGAAACGGGGGGATCGACCTGAACCAGTCTCAGGTTGGAGGTATGTTCAGGTTACAATAAACTAACATGGAAGACAGGATGGATTCGTCTAAGGGTTTTTGGTAATTGCAATTGGACTGCCATCGGATTCACAATACGTTCAATCCGAAGAGGTCCAACATATTTAGGCCCCAGCTTTTTTGACTTTTGTGTGGTGTGTAAATATCTAGCGGAGAAGAAAACTATATCTCCAACTTGATATTGTTTCTGTGGAGCTCTCTTTTTGTCTGCAAATTTCTAATGCGAGTGATGAGCATCATCCAATGCTTTACAGGTAACCGGCCAGGTAAGCTGGAGTTGGGTTATCCACTCACTCAATGACTGAATATTAGGTTTCTCCTGTGGAAGCTCGGGTATGGGTACAAAGTCTTGTCCCGAAGCCACTTTAAATGGAGTAAACCCAGTACTGCTATGAACCGAATTGTTATATGCCACCTCAGCAAATGGCAATGTCAGCCCAATCATCTTGTTGATAATTAATATAGTATCTAAGATATTGTTCAAATACCAAGTTAGTCCTCTCAAAAGCCCCATTGGTTTGAAGGTGGTGGGCGGAGCTTAAGCCCTGGGCAGAGCCCAATAACTTCAGGAACTCTTTCCAAAAGTTTGAGGTAAATTGGACACCCCTATCTGAGATTATCCGTTCAGGAACACCATGTAACCTATAGACATGTAAAATAAACAGTTTAGCGAAGGTTTTTGCAGATGGGATTTTTGCACAAGGTATGAAATGTACCTGTTTGGAAAACAAATCTGTTACCACCCAAATAACTGTATTTCCCCCACTTTCAGGTAATTCCACTATAAAATCCTTAGCTATTTCTTTCCATGGAGCAGTTGGTCTAGCTACATTTTATAGTAGGCCCGCTGGTTTACCAGGAGGCCGTTTGGCTGAGCACAGATAGGACAACTAGCTACATAAGTTTCAATGTCCTTTTTCAAAGTAGGCCATCAAAATTGCCTTTTAACCAAGTGTAAGGTTTTTACAAACCCAAAATGTCCAGCACCTTTAGAATCATGAGTTTGTTGTAATATTTGGTTCCTCAACTTTGTTCGCACATATAATTTAGCCCCCACCCATGCCAATCCATCTCTAACCATACAGTTATTTGAGTGAATCAGGAACCAATCATCAAGTTTCAAAGCTTCTTTTAACTGTGCAGATAAATCCTTTGATAAATCAACTTCTCCTTTTTTCTGGGCCCTGGTAACCATTGGAGCCGCCAACTGTCTAGTTGGGGCAATAGGGCGGATCATTTCCAGACGGGCATTATATTGAGGCAATCTAGGTAACGCATCTGCTATAAAGTTCCTCCCCCCTGGAATGTACTTCATTGAAAAATTAAATCGTTTGAAGTACTGCGCCCAGATAATTTGTTTTGGTGACAGTTTCCAAGGCGTTTTTAGAGCCTCTAAATTCTTATGATCCATCCACACCTCAAAGGGGTGTTTTGCCCATTCTAGAAAATGTCTCCAGGTTAACAGAGCCCAAAGAACTGCAAAGGCTTCTTTTTCCCAAATAGCCCATCTTCTTTCTGTCTCAGCTAATTTACGGGAAGTGTATGCACACGGTTGCAGAGTCCCCGTCTTGTTTGCTTGTAGTAACACTGCCCCCACTGCTACATCACTCACATCGGCTTGGATTACAAAAGAGGGGTTCCATGTCCGGGTGTTTGAGCACCATCTCAGTGGCAAAAAGTCATTTCGGCTTCTCAAAAGTGGCTTGACACTCCATGGACCACTCCAGTAGCCTACTAGGCTTCAGTTTCACCTCCCCCTTGGTTTTTAGGAGATTTGTAATAGGCAGTGCAATCTTCACAAAAGTCAGGATAAACTGACAGTAAAAATTAGCAAATCCCAGGAAGCTTTGTAATTGCTTCTTGGTGCGGGGAGGGACCCATTCCAAGACAGCGCAAACTTTCCCTGGATCCATTTCTATACCATCATGTGATATGTGATAGCCCAAATAGTCAATTTTCTTTTGGTGGAATTCACACTTGGATAGCTTCGCATACAGTTCAGCAGCTCGAAGTTTTTCTAAAACATCTCTACAGAACCTCTGGGACACGATGAAGGCCTATACAAGAGGCTTGATAATAGACTATACAAGGAAAAGAAATATAAAACAGAAAAAGACTTTCAAAATATTAGAGGATGATTATAAAAAACTGGAAAAAGACTTACAGAAGTCCCTGCAAAAAAAAAGACATTAAAAATAAAATGGATATAATTAAACATAAAATGGGACTAATGGAAAAAAAGGAACTAGCACAAAAACTTAAAAACGCTGAACAGAATTACTTTGAAGATGCAAATAAATCAGGCAGATGGCTAGCCTATAAATTGAGAAAGGAGAGAGAATCAAGAAGGATTAGCCAACTAATAAATGAAGAAGGACATACATGTTATGGAAATGAGGAGAAGAAAAAAATTATACAAGATTACTATGGGAAATTGTATTTTCAAGAGAATATTCAAGAAGAAAAAGTTAAGCAGTATTTACAGAAAGCAAGCTCACCTCAGACACTTAAAGATACTGAAACAATGCTAGAAGGGAATATAACAATGATGGAATTAACAGAAGCTTTTAAAAAACAGAATGTTGGAAAAGCACCCAGTCCAGATGGCTTACCAGTGAAATTTTACAAGATCTTTCAGGAAATACTGAATCTTCACCTATTAGAAGTTATGAACGAAGTTATGTTAAAGAAAAAAATACCCAAAACATGGACAGAAGCATACATTACACTTATACGGAAGGAGGATACAGACCTGCAGCAAGTTAAAAATTATAGACCTATATCCCTATTAAATTCAGACTATAAAATCTTTGCTTCAATCTTGGCAGAAAGACTAAAAAGATACTTAAATAACTTTATCCGTATTGATCAAAATGGATTCCTGCCAAAGAGACAAATCAAAGACAATGTGAGAATTATTTTGGATACTCTGGAATACTACAAGGCACATCCTGAGAAGCAAATGGCTTTGATGTTTTTAGACGCACAAAAAGCCTTCGACAATGTGAGTTGGCAATTTATGTTATTATAATTGGAACAAATGGGCTTTGGTAAAAAATTCATTCAAGCCATTGAAACAATATATTATGAACAAACTGCAAAAGTTATGGTCAATGGAGAACTAATAGAATCTATAGATATAACAAAAAGGACAAGGCAAGGTTGTCCACTGTCGCCCCTGCTGTTTGTGTTAACATTGGAAGTGTTGAATAGGAATATTAGAGAAGATAAAGAAATAAAAGGAATGAAAATCCAAAAGGAAGAGTATAAATTGCAAGCTTTTGCAGATGACCTGGTATTTATATTAGAAGACCCATTGGAAACAGCACCTAAATTAATAGAAAAAATAGAAGAATATGGAAAAGTAGCAGGTTTGAAAATAAAGATAAAACAAAGATACTAACAAAGAATATGCTAGTAAGACGAAAGAGTTGGAAGAAGTTTTAGAAATACAGGTCACAAATAAGGTTAAGTATTTAGGGATATACATTGCATCAAGATGTAGTACATTGAAGGAGGATAATTATTTTAAACTCAAACAGCAGATTGCGACAGATTTGATAAAATGGAGAAACTTACAATTATCATTGATTGGGAGAATATCTACAATTAAGATGAATGTATTGCCTAGAATTTTATATTTATTCCATACAATTCCAATCTGACTAGGGAAGGAGTTTTTTTGAAGATTTAAATAGAATTTTGTTGAAATATATTTGGCAGGGCAAAAAAGCAAGAATAAAATTAAAATTGTTACAAGATGCAAGAATAAGAGGAGGGTTTGCCTTGCCTAACTGGGAGTTGTATTACCAAGCAACAAATTTGATGTAGGTAAAGGAATGGATAACATTAAGGAACAATAGACTATTGACCTTAGAATGGCATGACTTGCTGTTGGGATGGCATGGCTTCCTTTGGTACAAGGGAACTAAAACACAGGGGTATTTTAGAAGACATTATATTCGAGAGGCATTGTTTTTGAATTGGGAGAAGATAAAAAGACAATATTATTTAAAAATTCCACTATGGATATCTACCATTGAAGCTTTTTCTTATCCAATAATATATAAAAAGGAACAAACAGATATGGTGAGATATTGAATGAAAAGGGTGAACTTAAATGTATGCAAGCATTGGAAGAACAAGGTGTAAAAATGAATTGGTTTTCATATTTGCAAATACAATCTAGATTTGACAA
Source organism: Notechis scutatus (assembly GCF_049901735.1). NCBI lineage: Eukaryota > Metazoa > Chordata > Lepidosauria > Squamata > Elapidae > Notechis > Notechis scutatus. The sequence continues at coordinate 167,610,369 of NC_142010.1, read as the reverse complement.
AGATGTTAAAGCAGAAGGTATTTATGATAAGTTAACTGATTTAGATAAGATTTTGATGGGTACTGATGAAAAGGTAATTAAAAAACTGTATGGACACTTACTAGAATTTAAATTGGAGGAGGAACAAGTTAAAGAAACGATGATTGCTTAGGGGAAAAATTTGGATATGGGATTGATTTAGAAAAATGGCAAAAATTGTGGTCTCAAAATTATAAAATGACAATGTCAACTGCATATAAAGAAAATTTGTATAAGATGTTTTACAGGTGGCATCCACCCCCAACGAGACTTGCGAGAATGTTTAAGAATAAATCAGATAAATGTTGGAAGTGTCATCAGATACCTGGTTCATATTACCATATGTGGTGGACATGCTTGGACGCAAAGAAATATTGGACTAAAATCCACACATGGTTGGAAAAAATGATAAAACAACATATAGACTTTAAACCAGAGATCTTTTTATTGGGAATTATACCGGAAATATATAACAAAGAATTGAAATATTTGATTGTAAATGTACTAACAGCGGCTAGGATTGTATTTGCTAAGAATTGGAAAAATGAAAAAATACCTATGCAGGAGGAAGTTATTAAGAAAATTATGGACTGTGCTGAAATGAGTAAATTGACATTTGAAATTAGAGAACAAGAAGATAAACAATTTTATATGATATGGGATTTGTTTTATCAATGGTTGGACAAAAAAACATGGTAATGTAATAGATTAGATAATTTTGTGATAGAAATTTAATAGATTGATATAAGACATAATATAGACATATATAACCATTGGTTGAAAGTATAACATAAATTTTAAGATAAAACTTGGAACATCTCGTATAAAATGATGGAATAAATAGTTTAGTCATGGATGATTAATAACTGATAAATATACAAGCATATGTTAATTCGACAGTGTGAAAATTGATATAAATTGTGAGTAAATGACTACAAAAGTATAGCACAAAAGATACGTAACCAACTGACACACTGTATGTATATAAAATGGAAGATGCTTTTATGTTTTTATGTTTTGTATGTTTATGTTTGTTTTTAAAAATAAAAATTCTTTTTAAAAAATTGTTTTCAGACTCCCTTGGAAGAAAAATATTAATTCTCTGGGTGGGCTGGTAAACTGAGATTCAGAATAATGTCAGCTGGTACTCCATTCAAAATCCAAGAAAGAAATACTTAAGACTCCATTAATTAGAGAAAAAATATCTTTTACTGGAAATCAAGTGGTCTCATCAAAGGAATTCTGAATCTGAGAAAATGAGCGCATAAATCATATATACAAAGTGATGGCAACGTTCCCACCCACAATAATTCAAACTGTCCATCCAATTAAAAGTTGTATGTAACATCATGTGGGCATCTTCAGGTGGCGATGTGACATTGTCCGTTGACCTTGACATATTTTGATAAAGAGGTGCGTTTGCGTATAGCTTAAGAAAGAAACATAAACAAGAAACTTCCCCCCAACTTATAGTTTATTCTCTGAAACCTCCCGCTCGCTTCCCATACCTATTTCACTCCTCCTCCCCCCATTACTCATGACAGCCGAAAGATGCAAAGCAATCTTGAAGGCTGACAGCCACCCTCTTCCCTGAGTCTCTGTGCAATCAAGAACCAAAACCTGTAAATGTGAATCTATGATTCCTTGTCCAATGCTTGTTTATGTCTGTAGTGTGTCTTGGGCTTGCACTAAAAAACTACCGATCAGATCGTGAAATTCGTAGAGGAGGTGGTGTTGCTATCTTCTATAAAAAGTCCTTACATCTAAAAAATATCCAAGTTATCCAGGAGCTTGCTCTTCCTGAGACCATCATCTGTGAACTATCCTTAAATATCACAATTCGATTCTTACTATGTTACAGAGCACCTGATTATGACATCGAACATGTAAACAAGCTAAATACATTACTAACATGGGCTGCATCCTGCCCATACCCTTTTATCTTTCTTGGTGATTTCAATCTACCTCATATTGACTGGACCCTAAATGATTGTACAACTGAAATCATACACACAACCTTCTACAATGCTATTACAAATCTGGGACTGGAACAACTAGTAACCAACAACACTAGACTAAACAACTGCCTCGATCTCATCTTCTGCAATAGTTTGAATTTAATTTACGGAATACAAACTAAAGAACCCTTTTCCAGCAGTGACCACAATATGATTGACTTTTGTCTCAACATACGCCCACACAAAAATCACCACAATGATGTAATCCCCAATTGTAACTTCAAAAAAGGCAACTATGATCTTATAGACAACGATCTCTCATCCCTTGATTGGCAATCTCTATTCACTGGATGCAATACTGTTGAAGACCATTACAACATATTTTTACTTGAAGTCAAAAGAGTCATCAAACTATATGTACCAACAACAACTCCCAAAACAAAACAAAAAAGCAGATTACCCATAACAATAAGGAAACTTCAATCCAAAAAGAGATCACTCTGGCGGAAAAAACAAATCTGGTCACGTTGCCAATTTCAAAAGCCGATACAAAAATTTATGCCACCAGATAAAGACCGAATGCATCAATTATCACATTAAACAAGAGGAAAACCTTCTAAGCACCAATTCCACCCGTGCTTTTTACAATTTTGTAAACAACAAACTAAAAGACTCAAGGTCTATCCCACCCTTGATAGGACCTGATGGTAAAGACTGCAACGACGACACCATTAAAGCCAACATCTTTAACACATTCTTCGGCTCAGTATTTGTAAACAGCAATGGATCATGCCCAGTATTTCCTAGCCGTACCACAGATAACAACAATGATCTAATACATATCGATTTTACAGAAGACAATGTTGAAAAAGCACTACGCAATCTAAAACCATCTCTATCTATTGGACCGGATGGAATATGTGCCTACTTCTTAAAAAGCTATCCACTGCCGTAGCCAAACCTCTAAGCATAATCTTTGAAAAATCTTTCAGGACCAGCTCCTTGCCTAACCTATGGTCACAAGCCACAGTCATCCCCATCTTCAAAAAGGGAGACCCAAGCCTAGTTGAAAATTACAGACCAATCTCCTTATGCTGCGTCACCTGTAAAGTTATGGAATCAATTATTAACCAATCCATCATCCTCCACTTAGAGACAAACAACCTACTCTCCAATAAACAATTTGGTTTCAGAAAAAAACTATCCTGTAATCTGCAACTCTTACACTGCAAAAACATATGGATGACACAACTCGACCAGGGCAAAGCAATAGACGCAATCTACATAGACTTCTGTAAAGCCTTTGATTCAGTGGTACACGACAAACTACTCCTAAAAATAAAATCCTATGGTATCTCTGGACAACTGAATAACTGGATAGAAGCATTCCTGGCAAACAGACAACAAATGGTCAAAATTGGGAGCGTCCTATCAAATTCTGTACCTGTCAATAGTGGTGTCCCCCAAGGCAGTGTTCTAGGACCAACTCTCTTCATACTCTACATAAATGACCTCTGTGATCATATTAAGAGCAATTGCGTTCTTTTCGCTGATGATGTAAAGCTGTTCAATACCACAGACAATACTGCTACCCTACAAAAAGATCTTGACTATGTATCAGAATGGTCAAACAAATGGCAACTTCAAATCTCAACAAATAAATGCTCTGTCTTACATATCAGCAAAAAAAATCAGAAAATAAAATACAAGCTGAATAGTCAAGATCTTGTTGATGACCCAAGCTCTGTAAAGGACCTTGGAACACTCACCTCTAATGATCTAAGTGCTAGAGCCCACTGCAACTACATAGCCAAAAAGGCATTAAGAGTTGTTAACCTAATCCTACGTAGCTTTTTCTCTGGTAATATCACACTACTAACCAGAGCATACAAAACATTTGCTAGACCAATACTCGAATACAGTTCATCAGTCTGGAACCCACATTACGTATCTGATATTAGCACAATTGAGAAAGTCCAGAAATATTTCACAAGAAGAGTTCTCCACTCCTCTACTCGTTGTAGAATACCTTATGCCACCAGACTTGAAATTCTAGAACTAGAAAACCTTGAATTACGCCGTCTTCGGTCTGATTTAAGCATGGTATATAAAATCATACATTGCAATGTCCTACCTGTCAACGAATACTTCAGCTTCGACCATAACAACACAAGAGCACACAATAGATACAAACTCAAAGTTAACCGCACCAAACTTGATTGCAGGAAATACGACTTCAGCAATAGAGTGGTCAATGTCTGGAATACTCTACCCGACTCTGTAGTTTCTTCCCCAAACCCCAAAAACTTTAACCTTAGACTGTCTACTATTGACCTCACCCTTTCCTAAGAGGTCTGTGGGGGCGTGCATAAAGCGCACCAACGTGCCTACCGTCCCTGTCCTATTGTTTCTCTTATTCTTCTTTTATTTTTCTTATATGTACCCATTTCATGTATTCACAACTATGTATACACTTATACTTATTATCTTGTAAACAATAGGCAAATCAAATAAATAAATAAAATAAATAAATAAATAAATTCACCCGTGTGTGTGTGTGTGTTGCTTAAAGCTAACAAATATCTAAGGTTTTATAGTATTGAAAGAGGAAGGCCTGGAATCATAATGATCTGTAGTTTAGTTAACATTTCATCTAAAATGTTTAATTATGGGGGTTCGTAAGCCCTAGTAGAAATGTATTCCACCAAATAATGCTTTGGTAAAAACTCTAAATACAATGACAACAGTGTGTTTTGCATTGTTTGTATAGAATCTGTAAGAACCATTCTCAATGTCTGTATCACAACATAACATCTATCCCCTGCTTTTAACAATTGTTGTGTTTTTAAGAATGTTAGAAGTTATTTTAATATCACTATTGTATTTATAGTCCTAGAGCTAATTTTACATGCTCTTCATAAAAAAAAAACCTCCTCCAAACATAACAGTTAACTGTTCAAAAATTAGAACAGACCTGTAGCAGATTACCAACTGACATTAAATTAAAAGCATTTGCCACCAATTTCCCTGTCTTCTGCCTATGTAAATTAGGGTTCTTAAGCTACGAAAGGGTCAGTGCATCCGAGCTCTATACAGATCATGGTTACCTTTGACATCTTGTCTATTTTATTTTACAAATCTTAATTTTTCCATTGGATGCTTTAGGGGCAAAATGGTTTGAGATACTCATTTTACACTTTAACTCTCCCTTAACCCCCCCCCTCCCAAATTCAGAAACACTTCTTAGTTATTCTAGTAACATAATTACATCACTAAGCATGTCTCTTGTGAGGCCCTAGGCAGGATACAAAATTAAAAGCAAATCCTTGACAACAAATTACACAAGTTGCTTCAATTTGCCTTGATTCCTGGAGGGATACCTGGTAACTATTAGTGGAAATGGGTCCTTTCCATCTCCCTTTTCCAAGCAGTTACAATAATTATTCTTTACTGCTCCATTACTGTGTATGTAAGGAAAAAAGCAGTGAAGCATGAACACAGACATTTAAGAGCAATGTGATCAATGGGCGGACTTTTACAGAGAGGAAAGGGGCACATGGATAGTTCTTGTTTAGAGACCACAATTGGGACCCACAATTTGAAAGTGAAGTAGTTGCTAAATAAAACAGATAGTGCTTATTTATGATCTTTCTTCAGCTTTCCTTTGCTATACAGATATGTGTAGGTTGCAAATGCAAGGATTGTTTGTAAAGTTACTTTTTCATCACTGTTGTAATTTTAAGCAATTGTTAAATGAAGAAGTCAGTAAACAAGAGTCATATGTAGTCTGAAGTGGGGGGAAATGGTGAAAAACTACCTTAAACTATAATAATAACTGCAGCATATGCAAAATAGCACCATCCAGCTTAAAATAACTGAGAAAACACATTTACATAAACAGATCTTGAACTTAAAGCAACCACAAAAAGTTAGAAGAATGTTTTATTATTTCAGTGGTTTTTTCCTGCTTTATTAATACAATTACCTCAATTTGTTCAGGCATTTTAACAAATCCCTTTCATGCCACTCTTTACCAACTTTAATATTTCAAGTATTTTAAAAATCATGTTCAAATTCAAAAAAATCATATTTGCTTCTGCCCAAGAAATAAGTGTTTCTTAAACTGTCTTTCATAAATGGACTACACATGGCTTCACTCTGCTGTTTAAACATACATAGACCTGTTACGTATCAACGTGGTCCTCTTTCTAGTCCGCAGTTCCCTAATTTAACCTACCTGGGGAATAGGGAGAGAAGAGAAATAGTTGAAATTCCAAACGACCTTATTCACTTAACTGGGTCTTAAAGAATATTTAAATTTCTGGAGCCCCCATATAGTTCTCTATTTGGCTTAGTTGACTGACATGCATGCAAGCCTCGTTAAAATGATTTCAACTTTCTCGCTTAAGTGATCATCTGAAAGGACGGAGAAATGCCAAGAGAGATGCGTATGTGTGCAGGACCCTCAATACTTACCCTGGACCAAATGCGCATCCAGAGTTCTCTAGAAACAGACTCCAAAAACTGAGGTTCTGCTGTATCCACAGCAGTGATGAAACGCATGGCAGGCAGACTTCCTGTAGACAGTAGAGACATACACAAAAGCGCTCTAGAGAAGCTGTATAAATGCTAAAAGGGGACAAACACACCCTTACTTTTAAAAGGATGTCTTTGACTTTCTACTTCCTGACGTCCCACACGTGGGCAGAAACCATCATTTCCAAAATGCCTGACTGGCACCAATTTGGAGAAAACAATCTCTTTCATTACCTTTCACTATCACAGTGTTTACAAAATCCTTCACAATCTCTTTCATTACCTTTCACTGTCACAGTGTTTACAAAATCCTTCGGTGAATTCATTGGCACTTGGCAATACTTTGCCATTCGACTGACATCCTTTAGCATATACTCTCCTCTCTTAGGAAGCATTGCTGGAGCCTGGTTCCCTGTTGCAAAAGACAATAATTCACAAAATGTGTTTTCAATTGATTTTAATTTTCTATTTGTGTTTTATTTCCCATCCATCAAAGCAGTGGTGGGATTCAAATAAATTAACAACTAATTCTCTGCCTAACTCGACGTCATTCACGTCGAGAGGCACCTCACCTCGCCCAGCCTCTCCTCGCCATGTCCAGCCCCGCCTCCTCCCGCAGCCACTCCTTGTCATGCCCGGCCTCGCCTCGCCTCGCCTGGACTTACAACCACAATTGAGCCCAAAATGCATGTTGCTAAGTGAGAATTTATTAAGTGAGTTTTGCCCCATTTTATGACTCTTCTTGCCACATTTTTTTAGTGAATCACTGCAGTTGTTAAGTTAGTAACATGGCTGTTAAGTGAATCTGGCCTTCCCATAGACTCTGCTTGTCAGAAGGTTGCAAAAGGGGATCACATGAAGCCTGGGAAACTACAACCGTCATAAATGTGAGACTGTTGTCAGTCATCTGAATTTTCATCACTTGACCATGGGGATGCTGAACTGTCGTAAGTGTGAAAACAGGTCATAAGGTACGTTTTTCAGTGCCATTGTAACTTTGAATGGTCACTAAATGAACTGTTGTAAGTCAGGGATTACCTGTACAAAAATACAAAAAGCTTCTTTGCTTGCAAAAAGCTGCCCTAAGTACCAATCATTAGATTAGAAATGGGGGAACACAACACTGAAGATCCTTTTCATCAGCAATGCCTGCAACCCTGAGTTACAGATCAGGCAGGGTGCCAGAGCACCTTGAGGAATTAAAATAGTTCAAATGCAGCGATAACTATCAAGCAGCCAACTCTTGCTCATAAAAGTGAAACCCTTTAGCAGAGAGGTCATTTAAGCTCTTCAGAAAGTGGGTGGGCATACTTGGACTACAAAATGACGAGCTAAAGAGACAAATCAACAAAGTATATAGGGGACCCAGGTTCAAGTCTCTGCCCTCCCAAGCTTGTCAGGATCACAATAAAATTAGAACATGCCACAGATATCTAAATAAACTTCAAGCCGGGTGCCATGTTACTAAACCTTATTAATCATGAGAGAAAACCAAAATGAATTGGAGGGAGGATCCACACCTCTACTTCCTTTTTAAAAAAATCTTACTATTAGTGAGCAATCATGTGCCTTGGCCAAGCAATGCAAGAGACTCCTGTCCCAAAGGTGCTTTTTCAAGAGGCAACTGGACTTTCTGGAAACAAGGAAAGTCCAGTTGCCTCTTGAAAAAAGCACCTTTGGGACAACCATGACCTGGATGACTGTAGAATCCCCATAGACAAGAGACTCCTGTGCTCAGTGAACTGACAAAGCACCCTTTCATACCCAGGAGAGGCAATCCTTAGATTCATTTGCACTACTTAAAGATACCAGTTGATCTCACCTCACAAGATATCCTAAGGAAAGCATCCAGATTTAAGGAAAGATCACATGCCCCAAGAAAGGCAGTTAAAAAAATCAAACAGAGTGTCAAGCTTGCATCCTGTCTATCAGCCATTTGATCAGGCAGGCAGCGGCAGTCTGAAAAGATTACATCGTCGCTTTCCCATCAGTGGTGGGGTGGGGGGAAGAAGACTCCCAAAGAAGCCCTTTTTTGGAACAAACAAACAAAGAGGCCAAAAACTAGCCATATCACTCCATTTAGAGAAGATTATGGATCCAAAGAGGCCCATGATCGCCCCCTCCCATCCTTAATTGGGGACAGGTAAGGAGTGCTGACAGGAGATTCAGTTGTGTTGGAAGTACACCCCAAAAGGACAGTGCCAGGAACCACTAAAGCAGTGTAAAAAGCTTAAAACAACTTTTCCCCTTTAAGAAACTCAAGCCCTTCCCTTTAAGAAAGTCAAAAATGAAAGTACCAGCAAAAGAGGGAAAAAACCCCAGAGAAGCCTCTATAGCAGTGGTGGCTAACCTTTTTTGGCTCCTGTGCTGATAATTGCACATGCGCATGGGCTCGCGCATGCCAACACCCAGAAGGCAATGTGTGCTGGCCCACCCACGCATGCACACATGATCCCCCTCACGCATCATGCATCTCTGCGCATGCATACACGATCCCCCTCGCACTCATGCATCTCTGCGCATGTGCGTGAGACCCCCTGCATGCTGCGCATCTCTGCGCATGTGCATGCGTCTACCACGCACCCCCACCCCTGCGTGCCAGATACCCGAGAAGCAGCTATCAGGCAGCGGCACATCCGTAGTGGGGCTCTTCCGGGCGACCCCTCGCGTGCCGGCAGAAGTGGCTCTCCGTGCCACTTCCGGCATGCATGCCATAGGTTCACCAACACGGCTCTATAGAAAGTCTGGACTTACTGCCAAGAATCATTAAGTTGTTACAATGTAACAAGGCTTAACAGCAGAGGCAGTTTCTGCAAACACTTAAGCAGGACAATAAAGATAAGCAGGATTAGGCTAGAAACAACACACAGAGGCACACCAGAAAGCTTCCTTCCTGCCTTCCTGACAGGATTAAACCGTAAGGTGGGAAAAACAAAAGACTCTTGGAAGGAATTTCTTCCAACAGCAGGTTTGAACTGCTCAGAAAGTTAATTACCAGTTTCCCCAAATAGATGGGAACCAGCTGAATCTCACCACTGCATCAAAGTATGGGAAGCCAATATTCTAGGTTTTGATAGGATTGTGGAAACCTGAATTCTGAACACTTAATTTTAATGGGGAGAAGGAATTATCTCTCTTTGGGGTTTTTTACTTTAAGAAATTTGACCAAAATAAGTTGTTACAGAACAGCCAAGTACACAGTTAACTGAACAAATTATACTAGACAGTGGCAATTCCCAACAGGATTGAGCATCAGCTGGGGCCTTGCTCTCAAACCAGCAAAGCCTTTAAATAGGAAAATAATCCAGCTGCATTCATTTCTAATTACCTTTGGAACTGATCAATTTAATGATTTCATGGATATCAGAGATCTTCAAAAATGACAAGTTTCATTTGACACCTGATGTTCTACTTTTTTTTCTCTGATAAAAGGATTTTTAAATTTAAAAAGATTTTGAAAATTTAAAAACAATATATTGACAAAAAGGGGGAAAGATTAGGAAAGTTATAAACAGACTAGGAAACCAGAGGAGTAAATCAATAAATTTTCCAAATAAATAAATAAATTTGAAACATTTGTACAATTTAGAGAAAAAAGTATACAATTAAATAATATACAATTCAGTGAGAACAGAATTAAATCTATATTAGGAACAGAGATTCTTTGAATGCTGCAAATGAACACTAGAGGGGACTAAAGGACCAGGCATAAAGAAAAAAAAGGGAAAGTGCATTTATCAATGTTTAAACTAAGGTTTAAAATGGCCAATCCAGTATGTTTTGAATTACTTGAAGAGCTCTTCAAAAATGAACCAAGATATTAATAACTAATACCTTAGAAAACATAAAAGTTCAAATACAGATGTTAAGGGAAATTTTAAAAAGCAACTTATACTGAACCACATATACAGAATCATAGAGTTGGAAGGGACCTTTGGAGGTCTTCTGGTCCAACTCCCTGCTCAATCAGGAGACCCTACACCATTTCAGACAAGTGACTGCCCAGTCTCTTCTTAAAAGCCCCCAGTGATGGGGCACCCACCACTTCTGAAGGCAAGCCATTCCATTGTTGGTTGTTCCCATTCTTAGGAAATTTCTCCTTATTTCTAGGTTGCTTCTCTCCTTGATTAGTTTCCATCCATTCCTTCTTGTCCTGCCTTCATGTGCTTTAGAGAAGAGGTTGATCCAGTGGTGGGATTCAAATTTTTTTGCTACCGGTTCTGTGGGCGTGGCTTGGTGGGCGTGGCAGGGTAAGGTTACTGTAAAATCCCCATTCCCTCCCTACCCCACTAACCTGCTTTCCAGCTCCGTTCTCCTGTGCAGGGCAACCAAAGAAGACCCAGCTGATCAGCTGGGACTCGGGAGGCAGAGAATAGATGGGGGCCAGTCAGAGGCGGTATTTGCTGTTTCTCTGGACTACTCAAAATTTCCACTACTGATTCTTCAGAACTGGTCAGAACCTGCTGAATACAACCTCTGGGTTGATCCCCTTTTCTTTGTTGCAGCCCTTCAAATATTGAACACACACACACACACACACACACACACACAGATAGGATATTTGTTTTCTTAAGTTTTCGCGGGTATTTATATGTATGGTATTCAGCTTTGTTCGGGTAGGATAGGATAGGACATATACCGTGCTTCTCCAACAATACGCCCCTCCCAATAGGAAGACCCAGCATGTTTTCTAGGCATAAAATGAAATTAAGCCCCTCCCCCCAAATTTAGGCCTAGTTTAAACATGTGAAATTGGTGGGGGGGAGACAGGGGAACTTGCCATTAGGAGTGCCCCGCGGGCAGCTACGCCTCACCATCAGCTGCTCCTAACACCATGGTGTTTCAAAGCATCCTCTGAAGCTACGTCTAGTGCCAGAGTTTGTGGTCCTTCCTTCCTCTCCTTTTTCTTTCTTTCCCTCCCTCCCTCTATCCATCTGTCCATCCATCCATCCATCCATATCTCATTCACATTCCTTTCCCTTCCCTCTTTCTCCCTTCCCTCCCTTTTCTTTCTCCCATCCCTCCCTTTCTTTTTCTTCCTTTTAAGAGAAAGAAAGAAAGAAAGAAAGAAAGAAAGAAAGAAAGAAAGAAAGAAAGAAAGAAAGAAAGAAAGAAAGAAAGAAAGAAAGAAAGAAAGAAAGAAAGAAAGAAAGAAACTCTATGCTATTCATGGCATATTTTCAGCTGGAACATCTTTCTACCTAAATCAGGGGTGTCCAAACTTGGCAACTTTAAGACTTGTGCACTTCAACTCCCAGAATTCTCTAGCCAGCTATGCATAGAGAACATAGCTGGCTAGAAAATTCTGGGAGTTGAAGTCCACAAGTCTTAAAGTTGCCAAGTTTGAAGGCCTCTGGCTTAAACCTTAGTACAACACCCAGATATTTAAAGCCATTAAATATCTTGGATTAATCTTGAAACTTTTTGTATACTTGTACTTAAACAGAAAGAATTTTATTTTAACACATATGACATATTTTAACACAATTCCAAAGCTACTTTTTATGAAAACCAAGTCAAGAAAAGGAGATTGGAAACAAAGCAAAGGTTAACCTTCTCATTCTTTCTAGCCCTTTCTAAATGGCAAGTAGAAGTGAGCCTTTCTACTTGCCATTTTATTACCAAGAATTTACCACCATCTTCAAATTAAAGAGTTGCCTTCCAATAACAAAAAACACAAGTTTGCAAACACAGCACATAATTTTGTATGTTAAACATCGAACCGCAAAGTGGAAGAGGGAAAATATTTGTGAGAAATATTTACTGTGTTTTTTGTTTGTCAAACTTAAAAGGCCATTGAACACTCCATAAAGGTTGTGACAGCAATGGAAATAATGAAGCAGCAGCTAGGCAAACTGCTGAATAATCTGAATTATGCTTTGGAAATTGGGTAATGTATGCTCTGAAATTGAACAAATGAATGAGACCTAAAGGCAAGCTGTTCTCTACAAAACCCATTCTGAACTTACCACACTAAGCCTGGAATGAAAAAGCAAAGCAACTTACTAGTTTTGAAGAGGAGGATATGGAAGAAAGAAAGAACATTGACTCCAACAGTTTTCAGAGACTGCATAGTTTTGTTTACCCAGAATATTTCCAAGGCAGTAATCAATACTATATTAGCTCCAAATGTTCTTTTTGCTAAACACTGAATCCAGGCATACTGGATGGCTGGATGCTCGCAGGAGGCTGCAGGAAGGCCTCCCAGGCACAAAACAGGGCCTAGCAAGCCTCTCTGGAGCCTCTTGGGAGCAAAAATGGGGTGAGGGGATGGCGCTGGACCCCCCACATTTTCAGCCTAGCAAGCCTCCCTGGAGCCTCGTGGGAGCAAACACGGAGTGAGGGGGTGGCACCTGATCCCCTCCAACTTCCCATTTTTGCTCCCAGGAGGCTACCCTATACTTACCTGGTAGCCAGGTGGGCCTTGTGCGGACTCCTGGGAGCGGCTGGGCAGGGGTTCTAATGGGAGCCCCCCCCCCCATTAGAAACGGCTGCTGGGCAAGCAGAGAAAAGCAGGATTAAACCTGGCTTGCTTCTGTGCTTGCCCAGCAGCCATTTCTAATAGGAGATGGGGGACTTGGAAGCTTTCCGCTGTGCAGCAGCAGGTAAGAGAAGCAGCCGTTTGGTTTAGTTGCAAACCGGTTCTTTCACAGCAGAAATTAATATATTCCTCAGGTAAAATGGATAAAGTTTGGAAATAATACATTAAATTTATGGATATCCTGGTACTGGAAGCCATATTGTGTAATCATTCAAGATTGGAATATTGTACAGCAAGGCTGTCAAATTCATGGCTCACTAAATGAATGAGGACTACCTGTAGACTACCTACTACACTAAATTGAGAACTGGGAATCAGAAAATGTAAAGCAACATCTGTAGAGGGTAAAAGAATTTGTGTGCCCCTGCAATAGGAAAAGAAAGCTATCACAAATATATTTTATTTATAATCCATTTTTCCTTCAGGAGCATAGAGTGGCATACACAGCATTCCTTCCTCCTATTTTTCCCCACAATAGTTCTGTGAATAGGCTGCCCTGACAGAAAGCGACTAGCCCAAAGTCACCCAGAATTTCCATAGCTTGGGTGGAGAGGAAGCTGGCCCTAGTCCAGTACACCACAATGCTTCCAGAGGCATCCATTTAAAGACATTTATTTACTGCTCCAGAAGCAAACAAGTTTATCATTTGGCATGAACCTTCATAGGCTATACTATGGTGGAAGGTCATAATATGTTTGTTGAAAATCAGATGCACGTTTATTAGGATACAAATCCAGTACATGTAAAATATCACAGAAACTAAAGATAAACTGTGGGTATTTTTTTTAAAAATCCATCTTTATTATTTTGATAGCTGGAGGGGGGTTATCTGTCATAACTTTGAATGGTCGCCAATGACCATTCTTAACTCCAGTGGTGGTATTCTACCAGCTCGGCCCGGTTCTGCCGAGCCGGTAGCAGCGATGAGCAGCGGAGACTGAACCGGTTCTCTCCGCCACTCTGCTGTTGGGCCCACCTGCCCACCGGGCTCCCATACTCACCTTTATCCGCTGAATTTGAAGCACAGCTGCTTTGCGCAGCACAGAATAGTGCCACGTGGCAGCTGCTGAAGCAACCGGGATTGTGCAGGCTTGTAGGAGGTGAGTTAGAATGCCTCTGTGCCTGCGCAAAGTGCATATTTGGCACGCGTGTACACGCAAAGTGCACTCACCAAGCCACGCCCACCGAACCGGTGGTAAAAATATTTGACCCCCAACACTGCTTAACTCGAGGACTATTGTTAGGGTTTGGAGATTAACCCCTAGAAGAGTATTGCAGCAGTAGTCAAACCAAGAAGCCAAAGGAGAGCGGAAGGGCCCCAGAGTATACACACACTGAACACAAACACTGTTTGTAGTTTAAATAGTTTTTAATCCAGTTAGAGTTTAAGCATTGTCATTCAGTCCATTAAGTCATTCACAGTATTTCCATCCAGTAAGACTCACTAGTATAGTCCAAGTTAAGAGTCCTTGCAATATCTTTATCAGCCGATAAAGATATCTTCTCCTCCTCCGGTTTCACTCTCCAGAGAAACAAACGCTGGATATTCAGCAAACAGTAGCAAACAATAACAGTTCAGTCACAGGCACTCACAGTCAGTAATCACAGTTAGTCACAGTAACACACAGTTACTCGCAGCAGCACACAGTTACAGTTACAGTAGCACACAGTTACAGACAGAGAGTAAGCTTTCCAGCTTCTAATGCTTCCTTATATTGTAACTTCTAACCGCACCCTTAATCGGCTAATTTCCTGCTGCATTTTGCTTAAAGTGATAAGCACTTAAACCATGATATCTAAGTTTTATATATTTATTCACCCAAACCATATTTGGTATCAATGTTATACCTAACATACTCCCCTTTTGGGTGAAATAAATATATAATACCTTTACAATCTTATCCCATATTTATCACAACTCTCCTGGTGCTTATTGGCACCTTGGGCTTTAGTAAAATTATCAGCTAAATTGTCCTCCGACATACAGTACTCTAGCTGAATCATCTTACTTCTTACAGATTGTCTCACGTTTAGGTATCTTAGATCTGTATGCTTGCTCCTTGTTTTTACTCCAATATTTGTGGCCATTTGAATTGCTGCCTGATTATCTTCATGTATAATTATAGGATAATCTACTGTTATACCTATATCAATTAACATTTGTTTATACATTATTAATTCTGTACATAACAATGATAAACAGGAGAATTCTGCCTCCATAGTAGACAAACTTATATGCTGTTGTCTTATTGACTTCCAGCCTATTAATGTCTTACCCAGCATTATGGCTGTTCCTGAAGTCGACTTTCTAGTGTCTCTTTCTGATGCAAAGCTAGCATCTGCATAAGCACTCAAAATTAAATCACCCTTTGGTTCTAAATACAATGAATAATTCATTGTCTTTTTAAGATATCTTAATATCCTCTTAGCTGCATTCCAGTGTCTTTCACATGGTGCAGAATTGAATCTAGCCAACTGATTCACGCAGTACACGAAATATCTGGTCTAGACCAATTACTAATATAACTCAAACTACCAATTAAAGATTGATAAATCACCTTATCAAACTCAGGGCTTTGTACATCAGTGTTGCTAAACTCCTGACTCATTGGAGTCTTAGCTGGCTTACAAAGCTCCATCTTGTAATCTTTTAGCAATTTGCTTATCTTATCTTCCTGAGATATCTTAAAACCTTTCCGTGTTTTCTTTATATTCAAACCGAGATACTTCTTTATCTCCCCTAATTGCTTGATCTTTATTCTCTTTCCTAATGATGCTATTATTTTATTTGCTTCATCATTAGTTTCAGTTATCAATGCAATATCATCTGTGAATAATAATAATAATGATACTTTCCCATTTGTCTCCCTCTTAAACAGACATGGATCGGCTAAACCAGCTTTAAATCCTATATTGTCTAGTTCCTTTACAATATACTGGTTCCATTCATAGCCTGATTGTTTAAGACCATAGAGACTTTTCTTTAACAACCAACAATCATTATTATCCTTATTTTCACTTTTAATACCAACAGGTTTTTTCATATAAATAGTATGTTTTAATGGGGCGTGCAAGTAAGCAGTTTCCACATCTAAATGGTTAACTATATAGTTTTTACTAGCTGCCCACACTAAAGCTGTCCTCAAGGTTGCTGCCTTAAGACTAGGTGCAAACACCTCATCATAGTCATTAGCATTCTGCCTAAAACCTTGGGCTACTAACCTTGCCTTATGAATTAAATTACCATCTTTATCTATTTTTACCTTAAATATCCATTTGCAGCCAATGGATTTCTTACCTACAGGTAATTTGGCATTTTCATACACCTTCATATCATTTAATGAATTCAGTTCCTTATTCATTGCTGCATACCATTTTTCTTTTTCCTTATTAGGATACTTTTTAATTTCTTCAACAGAATTAGGAACTTGATTAATCTGGCACACTGTGTTAGCCTGGTACCTATCAGGCGGTCTAGATACACGTGTAGTTCTTCTGGGAATTACAGGGCTTACAGGAGGACTTTGTTGAACTACTACCTGTTCATCTTCCTCATCCTGTTCAGCTATTGAATCTGTTTCTTCCTTTATGGGCACTATTTCATCCTGTATTTGTCTCTTTACTTTATTTTTAAAGTTACAGGGATAACTAATGGGATTTCTATAGGATTCAATAATTACATCTTTATTGGCATCCTGTTCTAATTTCTCCCATCCTTCATGTTCTAGAAATTGGGCACTAGCACTACATAACACTTTAGATGTGCCTTTCTCCCAAAATCTATATGCCCTATGGTTTGCCTGATAACCAACGAAGAAAAATCTTTTAGCTCTATGTTGCCCTTTTTTTCTGATTTGTGCAGGAATATGCACCCATGCTGGTGCACCAAATGTGTGCAGGTAACTTAGATCAGGTTTCCTGCCATGCCATCTGGTAAATGGTATTTCACCTGTCGTTGTATTAACAACGTTGTTCAATATGTTATTAGCACACATTGTAGCCTCCCCCCACAAAGAATCAGGTAACCCAGAATCATTTAACATTGTTCTAACCATTGCCTGTAGTGTTTGGCCTCTTCTTTCAATAAAAGCGTTATGTTCTGGCCTGTATGGAGCAGACTTCTTATGCTCTATTCCAGCTACCTTAAGTCTGTTCTGGAATTTGTTATTAATAAATTCCGTGCCATTATCTGTCACCAGGGTTATCAGTTGTCGTTTAGACTTTCTTTCAGCAAACCTAAGCCAATTGAAAAAATGTTGATATGTTTCAGTTTTGCTTTTCATTAAATAGCAAAACCCATATCTAGAATAATGGTCCATAATGCTCAGTATATATCTAGCACCCCCCATACTGGGTTTCTTTGGACCTATTATGTCTGCAAATACCACTTCTAAAGGTTCTTTTGTTTTGAAACCATTTAGCCTATTTGCAGGCAATACCTTGCTTTATCTTCACAGCAAACATTACAACGCAAATATTTATCACAAGATTTTAACCTTATTCCTTCAGATAACTCAACTGTACGTTTTAGCATTTTAAAATTTACATGCCCCAAACGCCTATGCAATAAATGGATACATTCATCATGAGGCTTTATATTATTAAATACAGTTTGAGCCTCCCCTTTCTTAGTATTATCTAAGACATATAATGTTCCATTTAAAGCTGCAGTTACCTTTTTGTTATCTTTTCAATTATGCAATTATTATCTTTAAAAGTAATTACATAACCTAATTTATCTAATACCCTTACTGAAAGCAAATTAAACTTTAGTTGCGGTACATACAACATTTTTATATCCTGGTTTATGTACGGACAACGTGCAAAACCTTGACCTTTCGCTTTCAGGTTCCAGCCATTGGCAAGAGATATATGTTGAGAGCTTGTAGACATTTTTATAAATTTTGTCTTATCTCTTGTGATGCAGTGGGATGCGCCACTGTCAACCACCCATAAATTATTATTCACATCAGAGTTGCTAAACGCATGGCTAGTTCAAATGCTTTCTTTGGCTTTTTACATTCTGGCTTTTTTTCTTTTTGCAGAATCTTGCCAAATGTCCTCTGCGCCTCCACAATTAAAACACTTTTTAATTGTGTATGCCGTTGAAGATAAATTCTCTTCTTCCAGGTGCTTTACTTTGCTAATCTGGTTTCTTTCAAGCTTTGAAGATAATTTCTCTTCTTTCTTATCTTCTCTCAGCTCGTCACGCTCACGCCTTCTTCTGGCTTCTTCTAGTAGCCTGCCTGTAATCTCGGTTAATGAGAGGCTTTCTTTTGGCAATACTTCCAACGAAGTCACATAGTCATCATAGCTTTGATCTAATGAAGATAATATTATGTAGACTTGATGCAGTTCATTAAATATAAGCTCTTTTTCTTGCAATTCTTGAAAAATGCTCTTCATACAGTTTAAATGAACTAACATATCTCCATTCCTCTGAAGATGCGTTCGAAAAAAGCTTCCGTGTAAGATTTATATGTGCTCCTACACTGTCCCGAACATAAATCTTCCTGAGGTTCTCCCAGCAGTTTGCAGCATTTTCTTCTCCACGAATATGGACAAGCTGCTGATCACAGAGAGTCAGTCCTATGATGCATAAAGCCTGCTCATTCTTCAGTTTAAAGTCTTGTAACTTTTCGTTATCATCATCATTAGCAGGATCCCAGCTACTCACATCTGGTGGGTTTGCTATAATGTCCCACAAACCTTCTCTGCGTAGAAGTAAACTACATTTCATTGACCATGAAACATAGTTTGTTCCATCCAGCCTGGATATCATGGACAGTTGTGACAAATTTACTTGTGCCATTACTCTTCAGATATTTTGACTATTTTAAACTAATTAAAACAGTTTGTTTTACAGTAATGTGCAACTCACACCAACTCTCTCTGCTATATCCTGGTTAGTTAGACTATGCTGCTGGGCCCATAACCAATGTTAGGGTTTGGAGATTAACCCCTAGAAGAGTATTGCAGCAGTAGTCAAACCAAGAAGCCAAAGGAGAGCGGAAGGGCCCCAGAGTATACACACACTGAACACAAACACTGTTTGTAGTTTAAATAGTTTTTAATCCAGTTAGAGTTTAAGCATTGTCATTCAGTCCATTAAGTCATTCACAGTATTTCCATCCAGTAAGACTCACTAGTATAGTCCAAGTTAAGAGTCCTTGCAATATCTTTATCAGCCGATAAAGATATCTTCTCCTCCTCCGGTTTCACTCTCCAGAGAAACAAACGCTGGATATTCAGCAAACAGTAGCAAACAATAACAGTTCAGTCACAGGCACTCACAGTCAGTAATCACAGTTAGTCACAGTAACACACAGTTACTCGCAGCAGCACACAGTTACAGTTACAGTAGCACACAGTTACAGACAGAGAGTAAGCTTTCCAGCTTCTAATGCTTCCTTATATTGTAACTTCTAACCGCACCCTTAATCGGCTAATTTCCTGCTGCATTTTGCTTAAAGTGATAAGCACTTAAACCATGATATCTAAGTTTTATATATTTATTCACCCAAACCATATTTGGCCCCAACACTGCTTAACTCGAGGACTATCTCTAACTGTAATTTGAAATACTTTAATTCTTTAAGTCAGCGATCGCTAGCTGGTGGGCTGCGAGAAAATTTTGGTAGGCTGCAGAGAAATCTCACCCACAGGGCACCCCTCCCAAAGCAATTAATCCAGGCTGCACAGAAACACAAGGCTGTGCTTCCCCCATGGCCTATGGGAACCCTCCTGCCTATTCACGTCTTACCCAGCAAACTTGCCTGCTAAATTGCTGTTTTTCTGACCATCAGCTGTTCTGCTGTGCCAGGAGATTTAGTTTAGATTAGTTAGAAAGCAGGAAATGGTTGGATTTCTTGCTTTCTAACTAGTCTTTAGATCTTCGGCTCTGCTTTTAGGCACTTCCAAACCTCCCTGAAAGTTCTATTATTCAGTGCAGACTCACGGCAAGCAAATTTTATGTGACAGACTGAGCTTGCCGATGGCAGATAGATAGATCACTGAATGATTCTGTGAACAAGTCAGAATCTGCGTGGATTACAAGAGCTCTTTGAATAAATATTTACAAATCAGCGCTTATCCAGTGCCAGTTATCCAGCACCTGCTGCATTCTTTTGAGCCAGGAACCATTTTCGTGAAATTAGACATGTCACAGGCCTATCAACAGTTCCCTGTTGATGACACAGCCACTGAACTAAAAACTATTGTAACGCACAGGAGTGCTTTTAAATGTAGGCGCCTCCAATTTGGCGTAAGTGTGGCCCCAGGAATTTTCCAATCATTAATGGAAAGACTACTTCAAGGATTACCTGGAGTAATTCCTTATTTCAATGACATTTTAATATCTGCCCTGACAAGCCTCAGTTACTGCAAAGAGTCAAAGGAGTCCTTGATTGTTTCAGGAAGTATGGTCTTAAGTTAAAGAAAGAGAAGTGCACTATTGCCACCCCACAGGTTGAATTTTTGGGATACAGAATTGACGCCTCTGGTATTCATTCAATTGAATCCAAAGTAAGGGCTATTCACGAGGCACCCACACCAACTAAGAAAACCAAGCTCCAGGCTTTTTTAGGACTTCTTAACTTCTACGCTTCATTTTTGCCAAATAAGGCTTCCATTGCAGAACCTCTGCATTGACTCTTGGATAAGCAATCCTCCTGGCATTGGGGACCTAAGGAAGCCCATGCTTTCTGTGCAGTCAAATCGTTGCTTACATCCGATGCTGTTCTGATCCAATTTAACGAACATTTATCTTTAGTTTTAGTAGCAGATGCTTCTCCTTTTGGCATAGGAGCCGTTTTAAGTCATAGCCTAATGTTCTGAGGCACCCATTGGTTTTTTCTCCAGAACTTTTTCCCCAGCTGAGCACAACTACAGCCAAATTGACAAGGAGGCTTTGGCTGCAGTTGCTTCTGTCAAAAAATTCCATGAGTTAGTTTTGACACCATTTCGGGTTAGTTATGGATCATAAGCCTCTGTTAGGTCTTCTGTCAGGCGATAGACAAACTCCTCAGATTTTGTCTCCAAGAATGACCAGGTGGACTTTATTTCTGGCTGCCTATTCCTTTTTTTATTTTATTTTATTTGGGTTTTCACAAAAACAAAATACAAATAAAACATCTTTTTTTGAAAATAGCATGGTCCCAGGTTATCACTTCTTCATACAGACACAAACTCAATTTCATGCTCATGTTTATGTTCTATTCCATATCTTATTACTGTTTTATATTTTCTACATAGTTTTTCCCCTCTTTTAATTTTCTCAACTTTATTTTAATTATCTCATCTCAATTCAAATCATTATATTTATACTTTTGTCTGTCCTGTTTCAATTTCATATTATCTTTTCTCATTAAATAAATTTTTCCCTGTAGTTACCAATTGGAGTATGACACCTTTATATCATTTAATTTTATCCATTCAAACTCTTATTTAAGCTTCAATGTATACCTTTAAGATAATAGCATTCAATAAAATACATAACTTCCAATTGAATTCTGCTTGGTACTTTCTTAAAATACACACTATATTCTTAAAAAAAGATTATATATATATGTAAATAAAACACACATTCCATTCCAATTCAATTCTATCATTAATATTCATTAAAATCTTAACATCTTTAACATTTCTTTTCAATTAAATATCATACTTCCTTGGGAATACTTATAAACTTTCCATAATTAATTCCTTTTTTCCATATTTCTCACTTACATTTTTATAAATCATTAATAATAATTAAAATGTTCCCATTTAATTCTCTCATTCACTTTAATTCATTTATTTATTAACAAACATTCCACTACATTACAGTAAATATTTTATCCATCATTTTAGTCATATTTTCTAAAATTATTTCTGTTTGTAATATAACAATGCTATCTTATGTACCTTTGCAGAATCCCTTTTACAATTAAATTTTCACCCATTATCTCTAAACAAGCTTATGGTTACTTCTCATGGGTAGACGTCTGAGGACTGCTTTAGACAGACTCCATCCATATTACGCCCCAGTCACGCCCCTAGGATCAAATAGTCAGACAAGGGAGTTTGCTGAGAGTGACCAGGTCTATGCCAGGAGCTATGCGGGGCACCCTTTGTGGATGCCTGGGCGGATTGTGGCAGTAACCGGTCCTAAGTCTTACAGGGTCCAACTGCAAGATGGGCACATTTGGTGCCGCCATATCGATCAATTTAGAAGGAGTTGGAGTTCATCTACAGATGGCCCTCATTCCTGCGACAGAGAAGCCACCGGCACCCAAAGAAACTTCCCGCGAACCTGACAGTGACACAAGCCTACCTGAGCAGTCATCAGTCCCTCACCCAGAGCCACCTGAACCCAAGACGCCAGTTTCGTCAGCGCCAGAAAATGCCCAACAAGCAGAGAAGTTCGTTCCAGCAGCAGCTCCATCGGAGCCTAGAAGATCTGGCCGCCTGCGCAAGCGCCCGAGTTACCTAAGGACTACGCATGCTCCATTCTGGGGGAAAGGAGTGTGGTGTTCGGAAAAGACTGAGCTAAAGTCTTCACTCCGTTCCTATTGGCTGATGCCGTTTGACAGCTGGCTATAAAAGGGAGCTGTCAAACGGCATCAGCTGTTGTCCGCCAGCTGGCTGCCTTGTTAGCGCGGCAGCGCGGCAATCCTTTATTGTTACAATAAAGTAAAAGCTGAAGTTTGCTTCATGTTCGCCTCAGTTATTCCGCCACTCCACAACAGAATATATTGGGAAGCATGTTAAACATAAGCAGCCACAGATCGATGAGCAAGAGAAAAGCATTTAAACATTCAAAAGGACTCTACTTACAAATCAGAATTGCAGGTGCCAAGGACAATTTCCAAGATTTTGTGTTTTGTTTCATTAAAATGTCTTGTTTTTTGCAATAATTTTATTAAACATTACATTACACAAATAAAACTGATACAGTCTACATAGAGTAAAAATATATAAAAAGAAACAGCAGAAGAAAGGAAGAAATGACCATGTCTTCCTCCTCAGCAAGTACAATCAACACCAACAACTTACCTCCATTTTCTCAAATGAAAAAAAAAACCAAAACCAATCATTTCTTCATCCCATATTTCAAACACATTTTCTACAATCAAATCTTCAAGGCTTTACCACTACGTCTTAAATCAACAAAAGTGCATTAAGGGCTATTAGAAATAACAACATAACATACAAATTACATTAATAAGCATTTTTGCATCTCTCCTTTTCCATTTATCTGAACTTTTCATTTCCTATTTAAACAAATTTCCCTAGCCCATTTTCAAATTAATTTTTTTAAACATCACTATACAGTCGTAATCAAAAATCCATTAAACATTATCAATAATAGCAGCCCATTTATATTAACCTTTCTTTTTCTCCACACTTTTAGTTCCCTTCAGCGAAGTCCAAAATTCTGCATTCTCATACTCTTTTTACCTCTTCTCTCATTATTGGCATCTTTATCAAGTGTCTCTTGTAATTCCAGCATTGAAAAATTATTCATGTCACTATTCATATTCTCACTGTCACTTATGAAATCTTTGACAATTTCAACAAATCCCTTTTTTAAAATCCATTTAAGAGAAATTATCCACATCACTCTTCTGGTTTAATATTTGTAATAAATCATCTTCCATTTTCTTTTTTAAATTTATTATTTCCATATTTTTCTCATAGGCTATCAATTTTTAAATTCATATTTCAATTAATTTCAGTTTCATTCAATGGAACTTGGATCATTTCCCAAGTTTTATACTAGCAGATTACACCTATAGCCTATTCCCCCAAAATTTCCTTTAATGCAGCCATCATTTACTTCTTTCTACTGCCCTCTGGTGCCCAATCTTTAAGTCATTTTATTAGTTGTTTAGATATAAACATTTCCCATGAAAAAAGGATTAGAATAGAATATAATTCTTTATTGGCCAAGTGTGATTGGACATACAAGGAATTTGTCTTGGTGCAAATGCTCTCGGTGTACATAAAAGAAAAGATACATTCATCAAGAGTCAAGAATCATAAAGTACAACACTTAATCATAGTCATAGGGTACAATAAGCAAACAAATACTATGGAATTATTACTTACTAGGAAACATTCAATATAAATCGTAAGGATACAAGTGACACAGTTACAGTCATACAGTCACAAGTGGGAGGGGCTGGGTGTTAAGGAGTGATGAGAAGATTAATAGTAATAGTAGTGCAGACTTTGTAAATAGTTGGACAGTGTTGACAGATTATTTTTCAAAATCTGAAATCAAATCCATCTGAATCTTTAGTCCATTTAAAGCTTTCTAAAATTAATGCTGTGATTATCTTTTGGGTATATATATTAAAAAAAAAGTTGTTATAAAATTTTAAATGTATATTTTTCTTTCTTAACAGTTTGAAGGGAAATTCATCCAGCAAATACAACCCAACTTGCGGTTCTTAAAGTTTTCAATCTTTAAAAAGCAGTATTTAAAAAGTGAACTTCAAAGTATTTACAAAGATGAGATTTGGTCAATCCTTAAATTCATGAAAGGCTACACAGCTCTGAAGTTGATGGAATCTGGTGACTCCCAGCTATTTACAACAGGAAGCAAGTTTCCTGCCAGTAGGGTAATGTATTGCCCACAGACTCCATCAAGCACAACACTTCAAGCAAAAGATTGTACTTATTCTTTCAAATATATAGTGTCTGTGGTAGAAATAAATCAGCTAAGTAGCTGAACCCAGATGACAATGACAGAGATCAGACTGATGCAAAAGTGATCTCGGAGTGGTGCAAAGATCCTGTGAGGGTATGCCCTGAGAAACCAGAACAAAATAGTACCATTATATAGTCATCTGAGCAAATCTCCAATTTGTTTAAGTAACATCCGTACATGTCAGTTCCTGTTGCTATCGCACTACAGTATTTTTCTGCAGCAATCGTTATTTAATGAAAGTAACTAAAATGTTAATTTCAAAATTTTCATGTACATTCTCACTTAATCCTACAAAGAAAAATCTGAATAGGATATTTCCTAGAAGATTCCAGATTACATCTTTATCATCAGTAAATATAGCAGTAAAGATATTTGCAGAATCCTGCCTGAAACCATAAAAAGTTGTTGCCCGAAAGAAGAAACAGACCAGAGTTTATAAACCACTGCAAGGCATCTTATGTGTTTGTTTGGCACTCCACAAAGTCTTCAGAACTGCAGGATTTTAGTCAAGGCTGTTTTCATATCTTTATTCTTCAAACTATAAATAATGGGATTGCACAAAGGAATGACAATGCTATAAAACAGAGAAATCATTTTATCCTGGCCTGGAGAGTGACTGGATTCAGGTCTCATGTACATAAATATGGCACTGCCATAGAAAAGTACCACAACCGTCATATGGGAACCACATGTGGAGAAAGCTTTGCGCTGCCCTTTTGCAGATTGGACTTTCAAGATGGCTGCCAGAACGCGGATGTATGTCATGGTGATAAAAGTGATAGGAACGAGCAAGGTAAAAATGCACCCTGATGAAGTAATCTTTTTAATAACTCCAGTATCAGCACATGCCAGCTTCAGCAAAGCTGGCATTTCACAAAAGAAGTGATCTATCAAGTTAGGGCCACAGAATGGCAACTGCCAAGTGAGAACAGTATGGACCACTGGGAGGACGAGGCCACTCGTCCAGCATATCATGGCCATAAAGATGCACATTCTTTTGTTCATGAGGACTGTGTAATGCAGTGGATGGCATATTGCCACATATCTATCATAGGCCATCACTGCCAGGAGAAAACACTCTGCTGTGGCCAAGGCCAGAAAGATATACATCTGCATGGCACATCCAAGCACTGAGATGGCTTGTCCTGGGCTTTGAAGGTTTGTCAGCATCTGGGGGACAGTGCTGGAAGTATAGCAGATGTCCACACAAGCCAGATGGCTCAGAAAGAAATACATGGGAGTGTGGAGCCGGGCATCCAACCATATGAGGATTAAGATGATTGTGTTGCTCACCAGAGTGAGAGAATAGACAATTGAAAAAAGTCCAAGCAATAAAAGACGGATCTTCAAGCTTCTGGAAAGGCCAAGGAAATGGAATTCAGCCACATAGGTTTGGTTTGCCATTATGGCTTCCTGATCTCATTTTACAGACACGAGGGAAATTCTGTCAACTACAATATGTCTAGAGCAATGAATATCAGTCACTTCCACTTCTGTAAAAAAATAAATCGACTTAATATCTGAAATAGCAATAGCACTTAGACTTATATACCGTTTCACAGTGTCTACAGCCCGCTCTAAGCTGTTTACGGAGTCAGCATATTGTCCCCAACAATCTGGGCCCTCATTTTACTGACCTCGGAAGGATGGAAGGTTGAGTCAACCTTGAGCTAAATGAAAATTGAATTGCCAAACTGCAGGTAGCCAGCAGTTGAAAAAAGAAGCTTGCAGTGCTGCATTCTAACCATTGCGCCACCACGGCTCAAATGTCATGAATCCTATAAAAGGTAGAATTAAATACATTTATCAAATATTTTTGATCTACATACATTTCTTTATTTTTTCTATTTATCACTATGTAACACCATTTTTTCACTGCAGTGTTGTTAGTCCATTTTATATGAATGAATTATGTAGTTATTTAGGTATTTGTCATATTGATATGGGGACGCGGTGGCTCAGTGGCTAAGACGCTGAGCTTGTCGATCAGAAAGGTCGGTGGTTCGAATCTCTAGCACGGTGTAAGGGAGTGAGTACCCATTACTTGCCCCAGCTTCTGCCAACCTAGCAGTTCGAAAGCATGTAAAAATGCAAGTAGAAAAATAGGGACCACTTTGGTGTGAAGGTAACAGCGTTCCGTGCACCTTTGGCATTGGTTAAATTTGAAACAAAATGTAACAGCTTAAACATTTTCTGAGCATTTTAGTAGAGAAAAGCAATTTTTCTGGACCAAACATTGATTTACTTTCATTACAGACTTTTTTTGTTCTGTGAATTCCTCTCCTTCTGCTTTTTCTAGTGTCAAGAAAAGACTTTGCAAGAAAAATGATTGCAGAATAAAACTGTAATTCTGCAAGAATTGTAAGATTTTGCCTATATTGTGTATTTTGGTATTCAGAGAATAGAAGCCCAATTACTATGTTTTGTAGAAGAAAGGAAAATTGTTAGGAATGTAAGTCACCTAACAGTTGGGTTGGAAAATATATAAACCAGGATAGACATTTTAATACTGTCTCTTTAAGGGAATGCTAAAATGATAATTGGGTGTGGTTCCTCAAACGGCCATAAGATGGAGCCAGAAACCTGGGTTCTGTTCTCCTGTTGCTGAGAGTGTTGCAATTCCTGCATTTCCCTATTGATTGTTGCTGACCATAGTTTTTCTTGGATTTGATGTAAGTCTGTTACTGAACTGTTTTTGATACTGGACTTTGTTATTTGGATTATCCCTGGACTGAAAACTGACTGCTTTAACTGTGAATGACTTGGACTGCTTGTTTGGACTTTGCTTAACCATTTACTGGAAGTAAAACTTACATTTTACTATACAGTGTAGCTGTGTGCTGTTTGTGTATTATTCTTCACCACTCTCACTACGTCTCCCTGTGCGCACTCATTCTCCTAACGGGGAATTACCTCAACAAAAATGATGGCTTTAAATAGATGTTCCCTCCCGTCTTCATGCTAATTTTTTTATCTGCCTAAGTTCAGTTGGAAAATGTGACATTTATGTACTAAATGGGGAAGATGAGGCACGTAAACATTTTTACTCTGTATTCTTAAATCAAAGGTTCTTCACTATGGAATAAAACATTAGACTTTTATGTCAGTACATAATATATAAATATAAATAAATAATATGTACTGTATATATCCCTGATTTAAATTCATGATACATAAATTTTGACTATTTGCTAAAATTATTTTTAAAAAGACACGAAATCTCTTTCATTAGTTAGAGGATAATTAAAAATTTCTTTTTGTGATCAGTAAATTTTGTATGCAAAGTTTTGTTCAAATATTGTTTGATCATTTTCAGATGTCGGTTTATTTTATAATATAAAATAATATTTAGCAAATTGCTTTCTCATTTTCTTTGTTGTTAAAACCTATCTAATAACCATCCCAAATGGAAGTAACAATTCTTTTACTGTATCTTATTTCTTATGCAGATGATAAGCCTGGATTTATCTTCTTCCTTACCTTTTTCAAAATGTCTATTCAATCACGTTCAACTTATAGTAAGTTTCATTTACTTCCATTAAATCCAACTGATTATGACATGATTTTCCTTATTTATTTGTTCTAAATCTGGGATTGAATTATGTTAATGCCTTGATTCTCATTGTTTCAAATCATTCAGGAATATGTGCATCTGTTTCTGCATAGCTTTACTTCTATTTAATGCCAGGGAGATAAACAACAAATACTTTACCAAACTCCATTGTTTGGATAAAGAAACAATGGGGTTAAGTAGATTTGGAAGGAGTTATTCTTCTCCAATGTTTGCTCCATTGTTTAAGGTGCTGGACCAGAAACCAAGAGAGCATGGATTCTAATCTAGTCTACATATGGTAATTTGGGGTCTCTCAGTTGTCAGTGCTAGGAATTTACTTCTGAAAATGTTCTCAAGAAAACAGCAGAGACTTTTCCACGCAGTCTCAAAGAATTAGGAATGGCTCAGTGGACCATATAATAATAATACATTTAATATAGTTTGTACAATTATTGAAATAAATATTACATGGAACTTAATATATATTTTAAGAGGTATCTAATATTAGCCCCCATTAGATATTTTTGTACATAGAGAGTTAGTAAGAAAATGTTTTATGGCAGGCAAAAGCCCTTGAGCATTCTTGGCTAAATTGAGGTTAGTTACAATTGTAATGGCCATAGAGCCTCAACTACATATTTGGGCATTTATTTTAACTTTTTTTTTTTTTTAGAAAAACAATTATGAATATTCTTCTCCATGGGTCTTTATGGAAAATAAGTTTGTTACACCTCTGAAAATGTGATGTTTTAGCATCCAGGTACATTAAATAGGATTCTTCCTTTCCAGCCTTAAATATGTTTTGATTCCTAATCATAAGAAATAGTTGAAAAATGACACAAATTTGAAAATAGTGCAGAGATTTACTAAAACATTTAGCAGAATGCTTAGACCAAACAAGAGATCAATACTATTCTTAATGGTTATTTTGAAGATCTTGAGGTATTGTATGATCAATGTGACTTTCCTACAAAATTTTCTTGGCAGGATACCTACACTTTAAAGATCTTTAAGAGAAGTAATGCTTGACTAAAACCAAAATTCAATATTAAAAGGAATTTCAAAGTAAATGAAAGTCAGTATCAGTTATATATATGTATTTTGGAATAAAAATGAGAATACCAAATTTTGGAGAATCAATGAATCCACAACAATATAATTCTTATGATTAAACTTGATATTAATTCATCAAAAATATTATTTCATGTTCATTGGACATTTTAAATAATGTTTGAAAACAGTTACATGTTAGATTCTTTTCTGTTGGCATAGTAAGAAAATGGAAGATTCTTAAGCTCATATGAACTGATCCTGTCCAGCATAGAATCAGTTTGGTTTCAGATTATTACACGTACATTAGAATGATTTTGGGAAGAAATAAAGTGAAGGATCTTAAAATAACGTCAAACTGTATACCTGAAGACTGGAATCTCTTGTCTCATGAAGAGTTTTGGCTCTATTTAATTTCTATCATGACAAAGAAGATAATTTTACCTTCATGTAAAGAAATTTCCTAATTTTAAAGAATAGATCCAGGATTGAGTCTGTTGTCTCTGTGAAAAGTCTCTGTGTTCCAGAGATGAGAAGTGAAGCAATTTTTTCTCTATAGCATAGGTTTAATGATAAACATAAGGACTGAATTAATTATATATTTTTATTAATGGCTATAATAATATGGATCTTTCAAATCATTTTTCTATTAATTTGTTTTCTCTTTTTTGTTATGTTTATTTTATTTTAATCACCATGATATATCCAGGTATATGTTTTTTCCTGTATATTCACCATTTATCCTTTTTTCTATTGGCATTGTATTCTATTTCATACTTAATATATATATATATATATCTGTTGAAACTTTTGCTAAAACATTGCATTGATTTTCAATTAAAAAATATAAAGACTGTACTGCAATGCACCCACCTGTTAGTTGTAATGTTGTGGAAAGGTTTGTTCTATTTTTGTCTGTGTTGCATGCCGTATTCCTTCCCGCTTTTATTTATGGGCAGAGAGGTATCTTCAGTTCAGTTTTAAATGGGAGGAACCAGCACTCCAGTGGCAAAACACATGCTTCTTCAGAAGGAAACCTCCAGTTCAGTGGAGCTTTCATAACAAAAATTGCTGTGTGATGCCCTGGAGACCTCCACTTGGATCTAAACCAGTGTTTCTCAGTTTTAGCAAACTTGAGTATACTTCAACTCCCAGAATTCCTCAACCAGCCATGCTGGCTAGGAAATTCTGGGAACTCCATTCCTTTTAAAGTTGCTAAAGCTGAGAAACAATGGTCTGGACCATCATACATACAGATGAAACTCGAAAAATTAGAATATCGTGCAAAAGTTCATTTATTTCAGTAATGCAACTTAAAAGTTGAAACTAATATATGAGATACACTCATTACATGCAAAGCAAGATAGTTCAAGCCGTGATGTGTCATAATTGAGATGATTATGGCTTACAGCTCATGGAAACCCCAAATCCACAATCTTAGAAAATTAGAATATTGTAAAGGTTCAATATTCTAGGCTCAAAGTGTCCCACTCTAATCAGCTAATTAAGCCATAACACCTGCAAAGGGTTCCTGAGCCTTTAAATGGTCTCTCAGTCTGGTTCAGTAGGAATCACAATCACGGGAAAGACTGCTGACCTGACAGTTGTGCAGAAAACCATCATTGACACCCTCCATAAGGAGGGAAAGCCTCAAAAGGTAATTGCAAAAGAAGTTGGATGTTCCCAAAATGCTATATCAAAACACATTAATAGAAAGTTATGTGGAAGGAAAAAGGATGGAAGAAAAGGGTGCACAAGCAGCAGGGATGACCGCAGCCTGGAGAGGATTGTCAGGAAAAGGCCATTCAAAAGTGTTGGGGACTTTCACAAGGAGTGGACTGAGGCTGGAGTCAGTGCATCAAGAGCCACCACACACAGACGGATCCTGGACATGGGCTTCAAATGTTGTATTCCTCTTGTCAAGCCGCTCCTGAACAACAAATAACGTCAGAAGCATCTTACCTGGGCTAAAGAAAAACAGAACTGGTCTGTTGCTCAGTGGTCCAAAGTCCTCTTTTCTGATGAAAGCAACTTTTGCATCTCATTTGGAAACCAAGGACCCAGAGTCTGGAGGAAGAATGGAGAGGCACACACTGCAAGATGCTTGAAGTCCAGTGTGTGAAGTTTCCACAGTCTGTGTTGATTTGGGGAGCCATGTCATCTGCTGGTGTTGGTCCACTGTGCTTCATTAAGTCCAGGGTCAACGCAGCCATCTACTTGGAGATTTTGGAGCACTTCATGCTTCCTTCCGCAGACGAACTTTGTGGGGATGCTGACTTCATTTTCCAGCAGGACTTGGCACCTGCCCGCACTGCCAAAAGCACCAAAACCTGGTTTAATGACCGTGGGATTACTGTGCTTGATTGGCCAGCAAACTCACCTGACCTGAACCCCATAGAGAATCTATGGAGCATTGCCAAGAGAAAGATGAGAGACATGAGACTGAACAATGCAGAAGGGCTGAAGGCCTCTATTGAAGCATCCTGGTCTTCCATAACACCTCAGCAGTGCCACAGGCTGATAGCTTCCATGCCACGCTGCATTGAGGCAGTAATTGCTGCAAAAGCTGCCCAAACCAAGTCCTGAGTACATATGCATGCTTATACTTTTCAGAGGTCCAATATTGTTCTATGTACAATCCTTGTTTTATTGATTACATGTAATATTCTAATTTTCTGAGATTGTGGATTTGGGGTTTTCATGAGCTGTAAGCCATGATCATCTCAATTATGACAAATCATGGCTTGAACTATCTTGCTTTGCACGTAATAAGTCTATCTCATATATTAGTTTCATCTTTTAAGTTGCATTACTGAAATAAATGAACTTTTGCACGATATTCTAATTTTTCGAGTTTCACCTGTAGAACAGAGAACTACTGAAGTCAAGGGATCCTCTCAAAATATGACTACTGTGAATGTTCTTCATATAATCAACCTTTCCATCTGCCAATCCATTGAATCCAGTTTATATGTTATATATTTATGTTATATATTTGCATACTTGAAATACTGCCTTTTGATTGGTCTGTCAATACTGCCTTTTGATTGGTCCGTCAATACTGCCTTTGATTGGTCCGTCTTATACACTTGATTACTTGTAATACTGTCTTTTGATTGGTCCGTCTGACGGCAGGAAATTCAAGGAGCCGTCATTGGCCGCGATTCGCGAGCAGCCACTATAAAAAAGGCTGCCGCGGCTCCGCGGTTGTTCAGTTTTTTCAAGAGACTAAATAAAGAGCTGAAGTCACACTGGTCTCGAGTCGATCTTTCCCGCGACTGGCGACGAAGGTGGGATTCTGAGATGAGGGAGACCAGTTGAGCACGTGGCAACGAGAACCGAGCGAAGACGAAATGGCCGGCAGCAACTCGCCACCCGCACCATTCAACCCAGCGACGGAGGACTGGGACTCTTACATCGACAGATTCCTCATGTTCCTAGAGAGTAATGAGTTACAAGGGATATCCGACAACAGGAAGAGAGCCGTTTTCCTAACCCACTGTGGGCCTACAGTCTTTAAGATGGCCAAAGCGTTGGCAAAACCCCAAGACGTGAAGCAGATGGCGTAGCCAGATTTGGACAGAGTGCTACGAACCCATTATGCACCAGCCGTCTCCAGCCTCATCAGGAGGCACGAATTCTACAAGCGGGACCAGAGAGAAGGTGAGAGCATAGGAGATTTCGTTGCGGCTCTAAGAAACATATGGACGAGGCCATGCGGGACCGCGTGGTCCTCGGACTCAGAGATCTCACCTTGCAGAGCCGGTTACTGACCAGCATAACAGTAACTGAGGCCATCGCAGAAGCTACCGCAGCTGAAGCAGCACAGAAATCAGCAGCCACCATGCAGAAAATGAACAGAGCAACCCAGGAAGCTCTAAAAGACCCCAGCACAGCCCGAGACGAGAAGCCAGAGGGGACACAAAAGACCTCCGCCACAACACACCATGAGGACATCGAATCCCTGTCTGAAACCGATGAGGAGGAAGAAGAGATCATCAGACTCCAGTCGGAAAAAAGCAGATGAGACCGAAGAGAACGGAAATCAGAATTCCATTGTGCCGGGTGCGGAGGGGACCACCCACGTTCCGAGTGCCGTTTCCTCGACGCCGTTTGCAGGTATTGTGAAAGGCGGGACACATAGCCCGGGTCTGTCACAACAGAAATAGCTACAGCCCTAGACGAAGAGGAAGCACCCCCCCCCCCCAGAACGAGGGAGAGACAGACAGGGAGCCGTTGGAGCTGAGAAAACAGAAATAAGCATTTCAACGAGACCAACAGGAAAGAAGAAACACACCAGACAATAATCATTGGCCACTCGAGTGCAAGCGATGCAAGAAAGGTACACGTACAAGTAACCATAGAGGGACAGCCATGCGAGATGGAGGTGGATTCTGGTTCATATCTGTCCATGGTATCGTGGAACACCATAAAGAGCCTGATACCAGATATGCAAAGAAAGGAATTAGAAAGGCAAAAACTAACACTGAAAGACTACCAAGGGAACAGGATTCCCGTAGTCGGAATCGGACATTTCCAAGTCAAGTTCAAAAGATACACGGAAATCCTTCCATTGACGATAGTAGACCAGGATCGCCCCAGTCTGCTGGGACTCGAATGGTTCGCACCTCTGGGAATCGGAGTGACTGGGATCAACAGCACCACCAAGATGGACTGGGAGGAAAGCCTGATGAAGGAATTCCAGGACGTCTTCGATGGAAAACTAGGCAAGTACCGAGGGTCCCCTATCTCATTTAATTTGAATCCTAACATAGCCCCAATCAGGCTGAAGGCAAGGCATTAAAACCAAAAATCGATGAGCAATTGGATAAACTCATCGCACAGGGGGTATTAGAACCAATAGACCACGCAATGTGGGAAACCCCAATCGTGACTCCGATTAAGCCAGATGGGTCCGTGCACATCTGCGGAGACTATAAGGCCACCCTCGACCACGCGCTACAACAAAGCGCATACCCCATTCAGGTGGTACAACACCTCTTACATTCGTTGGGGGGAGGAAAAGTTTTTGCGAAGCTCGACCTTGCACAAGCGTACCAACAATTGCCAGTTGACCCAGAAACAGCAGAGGCACAAACAATTGTGACTCACAGGGGGGCATTCAAATGCAAAAGACTGCAATTTGGAGTCAGCGTGGCCCCAGGGGTGTTCCAAAGCTTGATGGAGCGCCTATTACAGGGAATCAAAGGGGTGGTACCATATTTTGACGACGTACTGGTATCAGCCAGGGACAAAAAACAACTGGAAAGCCGCCTCAGGGAAGTCTTACAAAGATTTAAAGAGGAGGGACTCAAAGTGAAAAGAGAGAAATGCCAGCTAGCCACCGATAAGGTTGAATTCCTGGGGTACCTCATAGATAAAGAAGGGATCCACCCCACTGAAAAGAAAATCAGAGCAATCAAAGAAGCTCCCAGACCCGAAAATAAAACAGACTTACAAGCCTTTCTTGGACTTATTAACTTTTACAATGTCTTTTTGCTGCAGAAGGCAACGACAGCGGAACCGCTACACAGGTTGCTGGATAAGAAAGCTACCTGGACCTGGGGGCGACGAGAAGAAACCGCATTCCAGGACATCAAAGACTTACTCACATCAGACTCTGTACTGATCCAATACAGCGAAACCTTGCCACTAACACTAACCTGCGATGCATCACTGTTCAGCATCGGGGCCATACTCAGCCACACCTTACCCGATGGAAGAGAGGCACCGATCGCGTTTTACTCCAAAACACTATCCAAGGCAGAGAGAAATTACAGCCAACTGGACAGGGAAGCGCTAGCCGCAATAACTGGAGTCAAACGATTCCATGAATACCTCTACGGCAGGACCTTTTCACTGATTACAGACCATAAGCCACTTCTAGGAATACTCACAGGCAACAAGGCCACCCCCAACATATTGTCACCATGAATGACGAGATGGTCCGAGTTCCTTGCCGCATACAGCTACAATTTAATCCACTGGCCAGGGAAGAACATATCACACGCTGGCGCCCTGAGCCGTTCCCCCCTACCTGAATTGGAAGACAACCCGGCACCAACCACATCCACTCTACAAATCGAGACATTACCAAATCTACCCATAACCGCATCAGACATCGCGAAAGAAACCGCAAGAGACAAAAAGCTGGCGCGGATTTTAAACTGGGTAGGTAAAGGGTGGCCAGAAACCGATAATGACAAGACTTTTAAACCATTCCGGAACAGACAAACAGAACTCTCAATTTTGAAGGAATGTGTACTATGGGGGGATTGGGTTATCATACCGGAAATACTAAAGGAAAAAATACTGTATATATTACATGAAGGACACCCAGGTATTGTAAGAATGAAATCCCTGGCCAGGAGTTACGTATGGTGGCCAGGGATGGATAAGGATATTGGGACATGGGTGGAAACATGCACACAATGCCAAAAATCCAGACCTACCCCCCCTTCTGCACCTGTACTCAACTGGGAAACACCGAGGGGGCCCTGGTCGAGGATACACATAGATTTCGCAGGACCCACGAAAGGACACACATTTTTGATAGTAGTAGACGCTTACTCCAATTGGCTGGAGGTAAGCGTCATGCACTCCACGACGACAGAAGCTGTAATCAGACAGCTAAGGAAGTTGTTCGCAACACATGGGTTACCGGAACTATTGGTCTCAGACAACGGGCCGCAGTTCACGGCGTTGTCATTTGAAAGGTTCCTCGCCAAACAGGGAATAAGGCATGCCCTAACAGCACCAGGTCAGACGGCTACAAACGGACGGGCAGAACGCATGGTTCGGTATACTAAAGAGACACTAGATAAATTAGACACGGGTGACATACAGGAGAAAATCTATAAACTGCTAACTATACAGCATATCACACCAAACACAACAACTAATAAAAGCCCAGCAGAACTATTGATGGGCAGAAAATTAATGTCACACCTAGATTACACCTCACATACAGCCCCAAAAAGCCAACAGACTCCTCCAGTAAGTACCACACATTTGGAACAGGGGACCTGGTCTATCCAAAAAACCTCACGGGGGACCCACTTTGGATACCAGCGAAAATAACCCAAATAACAGGACCCCGGTCATACAGAGTAGAGACAGAGGACGGAAGAAACTGGAGGAG
This sequence comes from Notechis scutatus, assembly GCF_049901735.1. NCBI lineage: Eukaryota > Metazoa > Chordata > Lepidosauria > Squamata > Elapidae > Notechis > Notechis scutatus. The sequence goes on along the minus strand of NC_142010.1, from coordinate 167,573,877 downwards.
ACACATAGACCAACTGAGATCAAGAACACTAGCGAGTAACACTAACAACCGTAGGAGCAAAGGGGAAGATCATGCACACACACAGGAACCACATCAAACATTAAATGATAATAATAACCAAACCAGAGAGGGGGGAGACCCCTCAAACACAAATGAACAGGGAGGGGGAGACTCTCCACAAACACGAGAAACAACGAAGCAAACCCTAACTCACCAACCAACACCACCAGTAGCCCTGGTAAGAAATCGCAATTACTTACCTGAAGACGACTCCGAAAGAAGGGAGCAGGCAGCGGAGAGTCAACACGAAGCCACTCCTGAAGGGAGCAGCCGAGCCGACTCAACCAGCCCGGGAAGACCAGGCAGAAGCGGCATGGCTGACTCCACCTTCCAGAAGGTTCCACGGAGAAGGACGGGAGAAACAGCGATTCCGTCCGAACCGGCCGAAGACAACACCGCAACTGAATTGTGCAGGTCAAGTAGGAACCATAAAAGCCCCGCCTACTTACGCAACTACGTAACATAGGTTGGACTAAACCAAATGGGGAGGGGTGTTATATATTTGCATACTTGAAATACTGCCTTTTGATTGGTCCGTCAATACTGCCTTTTGATTGGTCCGTCAATACTGCCTTTGATTGGTCTGTCTTATACATTTGAATACTTGTAATACTGTCTTTTGATTGGTCCGTCTGACGGTGGGAAATTCAAGGAGCCGTCATTGGCCGCGAGCCACCGCTATAAAAAAGGTTGCCATGGCTCCGCGGTTGTTCAGTTTTTTCAAGAGACTAAATAAAGACCTGAAGTCACAGTGGTCTCGAGTCGATCTTTCCCGCGACTTAACACATGTCATCTGCTGGTGTTGGTCCACTGTGCTTCATTAAGTCCAGGGTCAACGCAGCCATCTACTTGGAGATTTTGGAACACTTCATGCTTCCTTCCGCAGACGAACTTTATGGGGATGCTGACTTCATTTTCCAGCAGGACTTGGCACCTGCCCGCACTGCCAAAAGCACCAAAACCTGGTTTAATGACCGTGGGATTACTGTGCTTGATTGGCCAGCAAACTCACCTGACCTGAACCCCATAGAGAATCTATGGAGCATTGCCAAGAGAAAGATGAGAGACATGAGACCGAACAATGCAGAAGGGCTGAAGGCCGCTATTGAAGCATCCTGGTCTTCCATAACACCTCAGCAGTGCCACGGGCTGATAGCTTCCATGGCACGCTGCATCGAGGCAGTAATTGCTGCAAAAGGGGCCCAAACCAAGTCCTGAGTACATATGCATGCTTATACTTTTCAGAGGTCCAATATTGTTCTATGTACAATCCTTGTTTTATTGATTACATGTAATATTCTAATTTTCTGAGATTGTGGATTTGGGGTTTTCATGAGCGGTAAGCCATAATCATCTCAATTATGACAAATCACAGCTTGAACTATCTTGCTTTGCACGTAATAAGTCTATCTCATATATTAGTTTCATCTTTTAAGTTGCATTACTGAAATAAATGAACTTTTGCACGATATTCTAATTTTTCAAGTTTCACCTGTAGAACAGAGAACTACTGAAGTCAAGGGATCCTCTCAAAATATGACTACTGTGAATGTTCTTCATATAATCAACCTTTCCATCTGCCAATCCATTGAATCCAGTTTAAACACACCTACAATTTGTTTTTGCTTTTAAATCTACTGGGAGCCAAAGGTACCAATGATCCCTACCATATTTCCAATTTTTCTGTGTAGAATTTAAAGAAATACTGGCTAATTGGTACTTGTCCTTTTGGATAAATACTGTATTTGCGCACAGAACCAAGATGATTAGGGGACTGGAGGCTAAAATATACGATGAATGGTTGCAAGTACTCGGTATGGCTAGTCTAGTGAAGAGAACGACCAGGGGAAACAGGATAATAGTGTTCCAGTATTTGAGGGGCTGCCACAGAGAAGAGGGGGGCAAGCTATTTTCCAAAGCACCCGAAGGCCAGACAAGGAATAATGGATGGAAGCTGATTAAGAAGAGATTCAACCTAAATTCCAGCATGCTTCAAATAAATGTATAAAGATCTTTCCAGTTCAGTTATGTATTCTGTAAAGGTCTTTGGACTGGCCATATGTTAATTATGAATACAGTGTTTAATTCTTTTGTATAGATTAATTAATTAATTTGAGGAGTCATTGGTGCTCTCTGGAATTGCTTGTTTTCGTGCAGACTTTTCATTATCCTGTTGGAAGTTAAAACCCACCCCTCTCCTAGAAAAATGAAATATCCTAGGAAATAATAAAAAGGCAGAATATTTCCCCTAAAAAGAGAAATAGAAATTCAGAAGCAGAAACTCACCTCAGAAGCAGAAGCTCACTCCCACGTTTGTTAATGGGTAGGGGACAGAATATTTTACATAACAAAGATAACAAAGATAGCAAAGGTCCAGGCAGAGCTGCCAAAAGCCCTTTCATTACATTATCATCTAGCAAGGCTCAACCAAGCCTAGGACTTAGGACAGCCTACAGAGTTGCCCCTGCATGACCTCATGGGAGTCTGACAACCAATCAGAATACAACCTCAAATTCAAATCCCAACTGAGGGCATAAAACCAGGCACTTTCAGCCATGCTCCTTCTTCTTGATCTTTTCCTTTCACCTTGAAGCATGTGGTCATCCTTCCTTCTTTGGAGCTACAAGCCATGTGGTTTTGTCCACCATTAAATCATCTTTCCAAACAGCCTCCATGTTTCCAGTGGAACTGAACCCAGAAGGATAGTTCTTCCAGCAACCCAAACTAGGTAGCATCATCAGTTCTAGTAAGGAGTGCAGTTTGCTAAGAGTTTATATTCTGGTGGCTTGCCCTGTCAGTGTCAGTGCAGATGGTCTTAGAGATTCTTTGGTTGGGCTTTTTACTGTTGGCTTTTTGGCATTTTCTTGATTGGAGTATTGTTTACTTGACTGTTGGTCTGATGTTAACTTTGGAGTTAACCTATGCTGATCTGGGTGCTGATTGCTGGTGGAGAGGTGCTTGGGTCCTTTTGTTTCTTTCTGGGCTAGGTGGTAGTCTCTTTTTGCATAATCTATAGATGGTGTCTATGTGTCTATTGATGGCTGATTTGCCAGGTGTCAGCCTCAAGATATCTTCCATAATATATATATTCTGCATCCAATATTGCATCTTCTCTGCTGCTATGCCAATCTATTTCTTTCGGCTGTCATTAGCAACGGAGGAGGGGAACTTGGAGGGGAAGAAAGCTGGAGGTGTTTTGCATTCCTTTGCTGTGGTTAGCAAGGGGAGGGAGATTCCTTTCTTTAACTTTCCATTTCTTGGCTAGCTTCTATCCCCTTTTGCGCAACTGTGACCTTTTATCAAAATATGTCAAGGTCAACGGACAGAAGCCTCATCACCACCTGGAGATGGCCACATGATCATATTCAGAACTTTTAATTGGAAGAGTCATTTGGACTTTGGGGGTGGGAGCATTTCCATTCCTTTTGTATATGTGATCTGCGCGCCAATTTCTCAGATTCGAATTAAATCTGTAGCTTTCACTTTATTTTCCAGTAAAAGGATAACTTTGCTCTAACCCATGGAGTCTGAGTATTTCTTTCTTGGAATTTGAAGGGAGCACAGACTGACATTATTCCGAATCTCAGCATCAACCCACCCAGAGAAAATATCAACTTTTCTTCCGAGGGGTTTCATCTCATGTCGTCAGCAATGAAGATGACCAGGGAGCTGGCGGGGGCAGTCGATACTGCTACCAGAGATGCCGGCTGCTGACCTGCTGGCCGACCTGACTCTGGAAGAAACCCCAGCTGAGATGCCCAGATGGTCGTTGGGGGTTGGTTGGAGAGACCCTGAAGACCCCCTCCTCCTGGGATCACTGTAAGTCAAAGAGGTGCGAGGAAAGGCTGTGGCAAGAGAGGGAGGAGATGGAATGCAGGCTGGATCAAGCCGGGAAATTCCTTATGGACGTTTCTGAGAAGCCAAGTGTTACAACAAACTCATGACTCCAAGGTGGCTGGTCATTTTGGGTTTGTGAAGACCCTACATTTGGTGAAACGGCAGTTCTGGTGGCCTTCATTGAAAAAGGACATTGAGACTTATGTAGCAAGCTGTCCAGTTTGCGCTTCAGCAAAGACCTCCTGGTAAACCACCAGGTCTGTTGCAAGATGTGGCCAGGCCAATTGCTCCTTGGAGGGAAATTTCCATGGACTTTATAGTAGACCTACCCGAGAGCGCTGGGCACACAGTCATCTGGGTGGTGACTGATTTGTTCTCCAAACAAGCCCACTTCATCCCTTGCTCCAAGATTCCCTCATGGAGTCATTGGCCAGAATGTTCATTATACATGTCTACAGGTTGCACGGTGTTCCTGAGCGTGTAGTTTCTGATCGAGGGTCCAATTTACCTCGAACTTTTGGAGGGAATTTTGAAGTTAATAGGCTTCACCCAGAGCTTAAGCTCCGCCCATCATCCCCAAACTAATGGGGCTTGTGAGAGGACTAACGGGGTGCTAGAGCAATATCTCAGATGTTACATAAACTATCAGCAGGACAACTGGGCGGATCTACTGCCTTTGCGGAGGTGGCATATAATAACTTTGTCCACAGCAGTACGGGGTTTACTCCTTTCAAAGTGGCAACGGGGCAAGATTTTGTGCCCATACCTGAACTTCCTCGTGAAAAACCCAATGTCCAATCGTTGGGCGACTGGATATCTCAACTTCAACTTAATTGGCTGGTCGCTCGTAAAGCTTTGGACGAGGCGCACCAGTCTCATAAGAAATTTGCTGACAGAAAGCGAGCCCGCAGAAGTCTTATCAAGTGGGCAACAAAGTATTCCTCTCGACTAAATATTTGCAGACTACCCAGAAATCGAAGAAGTTGGGTCCTAAGTATGTGGGCCCTTTCCTATTGAGCGGATTGTAAATCCTGTGACTGTTCAGTTGACTTTACCAAAGACTCTTCGTCGTATTCATCCGGTTTTCCACATCAGTTTGTTAAAACCCGAACATACCTGTACCTTGAGACCGACCCAGACTGATCCCCCGTACCATTGTTGATTGAGGGTGAACAACATTTCGAGATTAAAGAAATTCTAGACTCTAGGAAATGGAGGGTCGTATCCAATATCTTGTAGCTTGGAAACATTTTCCTCCGTCCTATGCTGAATGGGTAAATGAGAAAGACATTAGGGCTCCTGAACTGCTCAAGAACTTTTATGCCAAATACCCTGATAAACCATAGAAGTGCATGCAAATGTTAACATATGTTTATGCTATTTTTCTTACAGGGACTAATGTCCTTCTTCTAGGGGGTCCGAATGTCAGCCTCAAGATATCTTCCATAATATATATATTCTGCATCCTAACTATTGCATCTTCTCTGCTGCTATGCCAATCTATTTCTTTCGGCTGTCATTAGCAACGGAGGGAGGGGGAACTTGGAGGGGAAGAAAGCTGGAGGTGTTTTGCATTCCTTTGCTGTGGTTAGCAAGGGGAGGGAGATTCCTTTCTTTAACTTTCCATTTCTTGGCTAGCTTCTATCCCCTTTTGCGCAACTGCGAACTTTTATCAAAATATGTCAAGGTCAACGGACAGAAGCCTCATCACCACCTGGAGATGGCCACATGATCATATTCAGAACTTTTAATTGGAAGAGTCATTTGGACTTTGGGGGTGGGAGCATTTCCATTCCTTTTGTATATGTGATCTGCGCGCCAATTTCTCAGATTCGAATTAAATCTGTAGCTTTCACTTTATTTTCCAGTAAAAGGATAACTTTGCTCTAACCCATGGAGTCTGAGTATTTCTTTCTTGGAATTTGAAGGGAGCACAGACTGACACCAGGCTTCTAAAAATTCCCTGCCGTTTTTGGACTTCAACCCTGAGCTACAAATATTGTCCTTTATTAATAAATTGATTTGTCTGGAATCCAAAACAAGGCGAATGCATAAATTGTACTTTGTGGAAATTTTCTTGTTGATCAGAGAACAGATTTTTTATTTTTTTAAAAAAAACTTGTTGCAATCAATTAAACATTTACAACAGGGAACATTTTTGCATAAACATTTCCTGCTTCAGTGCATTTAAGGAAATACTTCCTCTAAGAAGTTACCTAATGTAACATCTATATTTATCACTTAAAAACAAAGGAATTTATTTTTTGCAATAGTGTCTCATTATGAGCAGACTGTTATTTACACAGTGGATTTAACTTGGTTGCTATCCCCCACCCAGTACAGAGGCGCCCTGTGCATTTCCAAAATGTTTTTCCAAAGACATCCCAATGCTTTAAAACTAGTGTGGATAGTCACATTGGTCTGCAAGGAAAGGGAAATTTTGCTCCATTTGTAGATGTTATTCCAGGGAGAAATGGGCTCAATCAGAAATCACACATGATTTCTCTAATGTGGACATTTATGAACAATTACTTAATCAGTCAATCTGTAAAAACTCATATAGATGATTTTTAATCAGTTCTGATCAATAGTAATAATAATGCGGACCATTGTTCATTACAACTTATATTTGTTCCATTGTCAGAGTGAGACTGCTATTAGCGCAATGGTATTAAAGCTCAAAAAAGTGGTTCTTTTCGCATTCTAATCATTCACAACTAACATTATTACAGCATTTTAAAAAAAGCATCTTTCATAGTTTTGCTGTTTAGACAGTATATCATGGGGTTGAATATGGGTGTGACAATGCTATAGAAAAGAGAGACTATTTTGTCCTGCCCTGGAGAATGGCTGGACTCTGGTCTCATGTACATAAATATGGCGCTGCCATAGAAAAGCACCACAACTGTCATATGGGAACCACATGTAGAGAAAGCTTTGCGCTGCCCTTGTGCAGATTGGATTTTCAAGACGGCTGCTAAGATGCGGATATAAGTCATCAAGATAAAGGAGATGGGAATAAGTAAGGTGAAAATGCACCCCACCCAAGTAACCGTTCGAACCATTTGGGTATCGGCACATGCTAGCTTCAGCAAAGCCGGCATTTCACAAAAGAAATGATCAATCAAATTAGAACCATAGAACGGCAATTGCCAGGTAAGAACAGTATGGACCACTGGCACTAAAAAACCAGTAGTCCAGCAGATCAAGGCTAATCTCATGCACACTGTCTTGTTCATGAGGGAGACATAATGCAGTGGGTGGCATATTGCTACATACCTGTCATAGGCCATTACTGCAAGCAAAATGCACTCAGTAATAGCCAATGCCAGGAAAATATGCATCTGTATGGCACAGGCAGCCAATGAGATGGTTTGTCTTGGGCTCTGAAGATTAGCCAACATCTGAGGGACAGTGCTGGAAGTATAGCAGATGTCCACACAGGCAAGTTGGCCCAGGAAGAAATACATGGGGGTGTGCAGTCGCACATCCAACCAAATGAGCATCAGGATGATTGTATTGCACACCAGAGTCAGAACATAGACAATTGAAAAAAGTCCAAGCAAAAAAAGACGGATCTTCAAGCTCCTGGAAAGACCAAGCAGAAGGAATTCAGTCACAGATGTTTGGTTCATCATGATGGAGTTGTTGTTTTTTGTTTCATTGGATGTATGGACAAGGACCTATATATATATACACAGGGAACAAAAAAAATTGATTGTGCTTATAAATCTTACACAAACATCTTGAGACAATTTTACCAATGCATTCCATTATGTGGGGGGAAAACCCTCTCACTTTATTATATTCTCAGCATTCATTTCAATATTTGAAAAGGGAAAGAAGCCTACTTATATAGATACACATTTCCATGGAACCAGGACACCTGCATGACAGGGATTTTGGGAGAATATGCACACCTGCAAAGTTTTCCCTTTGCAAAGACTGCAGTGATTAGAGAGTATTGGGCAGTACCATACTTCTTCCCCCCAAAGATACATATGGGGATGGCCATTGGAAAAAGCTATCATGTCTGTGACATACAGTATATGATGCTGGTCACAATTTTTAAAACTTTCAAAAGTATATGATACTCTAAAAGTTATATTATTCCGGTAGATAATTGTTCAATACAACCTTGGGAAATGGTTGATAAATCTGGCTAATTAAAATCCCTTGCAGTGAAATAGATTCAGTAATCATGAATTATCACCAGTTCATATAAAAATTAAGAGCATTGATCAGTGTATGTAATTTTAATGCATACAGTAACTGCATTTTTTTTCCTCCAGCAGACAACAATATTGGCTTTAAATACTATACCCCAATTTCACATATATATGAATGGTACAGCTGCTGTAAAAAAACATACGTAATAAGAACAGCACTGAAAGGCAAACTACGAATATAATAATGCCCTTCCGTAAATCTATGTTAAGAGCATGCATGATACGCTATAAACACAAGTGGTCTCTACCGGCAAAGAAAAATACGGTAGAACAAGAAAATATATCTGCCCCCAAACCCCAAATGGTTAGGGGACAGAACAGTCACTGGGTCTCTTAATTTCAGACTAAAGATGAGGAAGGACAACCATTACCAAACATGACCATATTCCATTATAGAAACAGGATAATGGAATTTCTACATTTCTTCTATAATGTTAAAAGTAAAACTGTGAAACCAAATGCGAGGGGATTGTACCCACACCCACACTTAAAAGTATATATTTTGGTGGCATCAGATAGATGAGAGACAGGCCATTGAATGAATAAGTGCTCTTTCTCTTCTTAATAATTCCAATATAACAGCCAATCCTTTTGTCTAAAGACATATCAGTGCAGCATCATTGTTTAAACATGAAACAAAAACTTGAATTAGTCTCCTCTAAATATTATAAGTAACATTTTGATACTCTATAAGGATTCGGGCACTGATTTATTACTATGGGATGTTCCACCTCAATTCTAGCAGTCTTGCAAATAACTAATACCTACCTTAGCAGAACCATAATTTATGCCCATCTTCCCCTTGTGGTTCTTCTCTCAGTTTAGATTCCACCCTTACCTGCCCATTCTACACTCCATATACCTCTCCTTGTGCCATCTCCAAACTTCATCCAACTTCCAGAATTGCAAGTCATATGTAGCTCAGCCCTTTCTGAAGACTTCTTCCTAGATGTGCCCAAAAGGACCATCATCAGTGAACTACGCTTACTACAATTGAAACTATCCCTTCACTTGTAGCTCTGCTATGATCCACAAAGCGTTCCTTAAAAAAGACCAGCAGAAGCTGTGCAAAGCCCACTTCTTTTCCAACTCATTTACCTGAAGCACAAATATTCCCTCAGAGATCTTGTCTCCTGCTCCCTTGTTACAACAAGTGCGGGCTGAAAAATAAATCCCACTTCACTTAGTAGTGAAATAGTGATGTCTAATGCTTAAGAGGTGACAAGGGATACATAACGCTCCTGAGAGAATGGAGGAATCCATGGATTGGGACCCAGCCATATCATTATGTAAATCCAAAGATGAAAAGACTGTCGACAAATATGTGCTAATCCCTTTAGATTCTTGCCTCTCAAAATAATTATTACTCATATTTTCAATACTTTACTTTCTAAGAAATAACTAAGAAATAGCTAAATTAGAATTTGTGTTCAACATAAATACCATATCTATATTTGAAAACTTTACTGTCCCTGTCAAATAATGCACACCCAAACACAAAGAAGCAAATAATTGCCCTATTAGCAAATATTATTTTTTTAACTGACCTTAACCCATGTCAACATAAGTTCCCTCAGTGAAGTAATAAAGTGTTCCAGAACGCTGAGCATGTAGATCTTTCATGGTCAACATTGTAACCTTATATATTCATTATTTTTATTGAATTTGAGATTCTGGTTAATTCATGAAGTAAAAGCCACAGAAAAAATAATAAAAAAACATACTACAATAAAAACAAAGGAGCAAAAAGATGGCAAAACCAGACATATATATATATGTGTGTGTGTGTGTGTGTGTGTATGTGTGTGTGTGTGTATATATATATATATATATATATATATATATATATATATATATATTCTTAAGTATGTGTGTGTGTATTTTCCATATAGTGGTGCTTTATGTCATCTCATCTGCCATCATCAGGCTTCTGTATATTTAAAGTACCACTACTATTGGAAAAAAAACTCTCTGAGGTTCATACATACATACATACATACATACATATATATATATATATATATATATATATATATATATATTCTGGGTATTTGTATGTGGATCTTTGGTTATTCGGGTTTTCTCCCGCGTAAGATTGGAAGTATCTAGGCAACGTTTCGATGAAGTCTCATTCATCATCTTCAGGCTTGTGTCTTCGGCTCTGCTTCTCAGAGTGATGTGAGTTTGCAGCTGCTTCTTCCTTTTAACTGCTAGTGGGGGGTGACTTGATTGGGTGGGGGCTTGGCTGTGTTCTGATTGGGTGGGGGTGTGTTCTCATTGGTTGGGGGTTTGACTGTGTTCTGATTGGTTGGGGGGTTGGCCGTGTTCTGATTGGCTGGAGGCGTGTTCTGTTCAGGTGGGGGCTTGGTTGTGCTCAGGTTAGTCTTAGTTGCTGGGGGATTCCAGTTCATCGAGATCATAAAGAAACAAAACTTACAACTCAGCGACCTACTAGTGAGCTTCGATGTCATATCCCTCTTCACCCAAGTGCCAATAAAGGAAGCCTTGACAGCCATCCAAAACAAATACAACCCCCCCCAAGCACATCCTAGATCTGACCAACCACTGCCTATCCAATACATACTTCACCTACAATGGACAAAAATACAAACAAATAGAAGGAGCACCCATGGGATCACCCCTCTCACCTGTCATCGCAAACCTCTACATGGAACACTTTGAAACACAAGCTCTAGAAAAATATGATCACAAACCCAAACTCTGGCTCAGATACGTAGATGACACCTTCATAATCTGGCCACACGGGAAAGAAAAACTGAACAACTTCCTCACACACCTCAACAGCCTACACCCCAAAATACAATTCACCATGGAAACAGAAGCTAACAATCAACTTCCCTTCCTAGATGTCTTGGTATACAAAAAATCCAATGGCTCCCTAAGACACACCATCTACCAGAAGAAAACACATACAAACCGCTATCTACACGCACTCTCACACCACCACCCAGCACAGATCAATTCTGTAGCCGAGACACTCATCTCCAGAACAAAATGCTTAGCCGACGAACAACACCTAAAAACTGAACTACACACTCTCACCAACGTACTAACAGCCAATGGATTCCAAAGAAAGAAGATTACCCACCTAATCCAAAAAGAAACCCCAACCAAAATCCAAGACAGAGAACAAGAAAACGGCAAAGCCCTCCTCCCATATATAAAAGGCACTACAGACAAAATCAGCAAGATCCTCCAAAAACACAACATTAAAACAGCATTCTGCACAAACAGAAAAATATCCACCATCCTAAGAAACCCTAAAGACAAAATCGAGTTAGAAAACCAAGGAGTATACGAAATCCCTTGCACTGCCTGCCCCACCACATACATTGGACAAACTAACAGAAGAATAAATGCACGCATTGAAGAACATAAGAACTCAATCAAAAAAGAAGAACCGACCTCTTCCCTGGTCCAACACCTCAAAGCCACAGGACATGAGATTGACTTTAAAAATACCAGAACTATCGCCAAAACCGAACACTTCAACAACAGAATAATCAGAGAAGCCATAGAGATAGAAAAACGCCCACACAGCATGAATAAACGAGATGACACCTCCCGCCTACCAGCCATTTGGAAACCCGCCCTCATGAACAGACGAGTAGCTAACATGAAAATGACACCAGACCCACACCCATGAGGGCCACACAAGATGCCACCACCACACTTCCACGTAGAAAGCAGACTCACACCCACACAGAAGATGAGACATGACCACGGACCAGAAGCCGCACTGCAGCTGCATCACTACCCACTTCAAACCCCTCCGAGCCATACATGAAGCGAACTGACACCCACCATGAAGATGCAGCACGACCACGAACTCGAAGCCAAACAGCAGGATCACTGCTCACCAGCTCAAATCCCCCAGCAACTAAGACTAACCTGAGCACAACCAAGCCCCCACCTGAACAGAACACGCCTCCAGCCAATCAGAACATGGCCAACCCCCCAACCAATCAGAACACAGCCAAGCCCCCCCAATCAAGTCACCCCCCACTAGCAGTTAAAAGGAAGAAGCAGCTGCAAACTCACATCACTCTGAGAAGCACAGAGCCGAAGACACAAGCCTGAAGATGATGAATGAGACTTCATCGAAACGTTGCCTAGATACTTCCAATCTTATGCGGGAGAAAACCAATAACCAAAGATCCATATATATATATATATATATGTATATATATATATATACATATATATATATATATATATATATATATATACATATATACATATATACATATATACATATACATATATATATATATATATATATACATATATACATATATACATATATATATATATATATATATATACACATATACATATACATATACATATACATATACATATACATATACATATACATATACATATACATATACATATATATATACTTACATGTATGGCCTTCAGCTTTGTTCGGGTATTTTCCCACATCATAGTAGTGGTGCTTTTAAAGTTGTAGCAACGTTTCAGCAGAATCTCATCTGCCATCATCAGGCTTCTGTATTGTGTCCGTCTGTGAGTCAGACTTTTACAGTGGTTTCAGATTTAAATTTGGGGCAGCCTATTGCTGTGCCAGACTTCATCGAAACGCTGCCTAGATACTTCCAATCTTCGCGGGAGAAAACCGAATAACCAAAGATCCATATATATATATATATATATATATATATATATATATATATATATATATATATATATATATATATATATATATATATATAGTATTTTCCCATCGTCATTGTAGTTGTGCTTTGTAGTTAAGTGTAGCGTTTGGCAGAATCTCATCTGCCATCATCAGGCTTCTGTATTCACAGACAAACACAATACAGAAGCCTGATGATGGCAGATGAGATTCTGCCGAAACGTTGCTACAACTGTAAAAGCACAAGTACAATGACGTGGGAAAATACCCGAACAAAGCTGAATACCATACATACATACATACATACATACATACATACATACATACATGTGTGTGCACGCACACGCATACACACACAATTCTGAAGGGGTTTCAACTATCCTAGCCAAAAGCCTTGGCAAAGAGCCAGATCTTCAAGGCCCTGTGAAAAAATGCTAGTAGCTGGTTAGTTGGCAAATTAAATTGTTCATTTCCTCAACTGGAAATAGTGTGTTCTGCTGTTGACAAATATAGGACTCTTATCATTTTATTTTTACTCATCGTAGAAACATTGGCTTATAGATCAAAAACACATGGTGCAACATAATTTTGAGGCTTCTGTTTATGTAGAGTGTGTGTGTGTATGTTAATGATAAAATATAATTAAGATTATATTATATTTTTGTAAATATTTTTGAAATAGAACAAAAACTGGTATCAACAGCATCTCAAACTATAATTCATCATCAAAACCATTTTTCAAAAGTCTCTTACCCAGTTTCTTTTTTCTGTTCAGTACATTGCGCATTCACATTACATTCAATATATCCATCTTCAAAAAACATTTCCATGTAAAGCAGGGGTTCCCTCTCATATTTCTTCCCTTAGAATTGTTCAGTTCTAAAATATACCATCACTAGTATGCACTGTCTAGATACTGTGATGTGAAAGCATTGGTGGAACAGGAATTCAGCAAATTCACTACAGGTACTCCTTGAGTGGTTAAAGGGAATGTTCTGAAGGTTTACCAAGAGGATCAAAATGATCCAGTGTCATTTTATTCTCTAATACATCATTATTTCTTGATATTTTTATAAGGTTTATAACCAGAAATTTGAAACTTGAACATTTAGGATTCAGCCTGCATAGTGTAACCAACATTTGGTGTACATAAACTGGAATAGTTTAGCATATCAACGTTGTTTTAGTTGATCCTCACACCAGAATTTGTATAAGATAAAAAAGAGCAAACGCCATCAAATTTCAGCAATAGCACTTAGTCTTATATAACCATTCCATAGATCTCTACAGAACTCTCTGAGCAGTTTACAATGTCAGCTTATTGCTCTCCATATCAGGAAGGATGGAAGGGCAAGTCAACCTTGAGCCAATCAGGTCTGCACCACCATGGTTCCTTAATAAGTTGCTCCACTAACTTAATTTTTATTTATTAGATATTGTTGATTTTTTAAAAAAAATTCCCTTTAGCTTTAAAATTTTAGGTCTAATACATTCAACAAAATAGTCATCTTTGCAGCAAGAAGAAAGGCAGAAAGAGGGGCACTACCATTGTTGGCTTTCCCAAAACACTGTTCTTGTGGCAATAGCTTGGTAAATAATTCTAACCTCAGCATCAACTGTGATATATTATAAAGGCACTTCATAATCAATATGAATCTTTCAAAAATTTGACTTTGGAGAAGATGTTCAAATCAAAAGGCCCATTCCACTAGATCAAAAGTCTTATGCAGAGAGAAACCAATGCTATATTTTCCTGAAATTGGTAAAAGATAATCACATTCAATGCTGTCCTGATCTGATTCATTTATTGTTGACCAGCATGTAGATCATAAAATAAACTATATTTATAGTAATATTGTAATATTATAATAAACTCTTATAAAATAAACTATGCATGCAAAAGCTAAAACCTGCCAAAACTAACTAAAAAAAGTGTCCCTCTCCCCACAAATAATGGTGTAACACAAACATAGAAATAATTCCAATCTCAAAAGATTGGTACCGGTAGTATTCTACAGTATCAGATTCTTAACTTTAGATAGATACAAAACTTCTCTGTTTGAATCAACCTTTAAACAGGAAATTCTAATGTGTCTGAGATAAAAACAACAACAAGCAATTTTCATTAGACTATTTTGGAACTCATGAAGATTACACCCAAAACCAATTTAGCACACAACCCCCCAAAATGTTAAATCCAGTTATATTCAACTAAGGTAACAGACCCAATTGTAGGAAAAGCTGGGAAGTGCCCAACATTCTGTCCAAAACCATATATCCCACCACAACCGATGTCCCCACGTGCACAGGAAGAAAAAATGCAACAGAGAATCAATAAATTCCCACATGGTTCTCTCACATCCTGGGAATGTTAATATTATTTTATATTGCTGTTTTGAATTGTATGTTTAGCAACTGTGTTCTCTTCGCTGATGATGTAAAGCTATTCAACACCACAGACAATACTGCTACCTTTCAAAAAGACCTTGACTATGCATCAGAATGGTCAAACAAATGGCAACTTCAAATCTCAACAAATGCTCTGTCTACATATTGGCAAAAAAAATCATAAAATAAAATACAGACTGAATAGTCAAGACCTTGTTGACGATCCAAACTCTGTCAAGGATCTTGGAGTACTCATCTCTAATGACCTAAGTGCTAGAGCCCACTGTAACTACATAGCCTTTCTCAACTGTGTTAATATCAGATACGTAATGTGGGTTCCAGACTGATGAGCTGTATTCGAGTATTGGTCTAGCAAATGTTTTGTATGTTCTAGTTATTAGTGTAATATTACCAGAGAAAAAGCTATGTAAGATTAGGTTAACAACTCTTAGCGCCTTTTTGGCTATGTAATTACAGTGGGCTCTAGCACTTAGATCATTAGAGATGAGTACTCCAAGATCCTTGACAGAGTATAAGAATATAAAGGTGAACACTTATTATTTGGAATATTTCTGATTCTGATCCAAACATTTTGGAATAAAAACTGAAAAAATAAAAAAAGTATGGCAAAATTGGTATTCTCAAAAGTAAGATGTAGGTAATAACTTATTTTTCAATAAATGAACATGGCAGGAACGGAATGAACATGGCCAACAGCAGTAGACATCATTAATGGAATTTGCAGTTCCACTTCTACTAAGGAGACCTTTTTTTTAACCAGTAAACCAAATCACTAGTTTTCTACTATTTTTCTGATTTTCCACAAATTTGGGTCCAACTGTTTATGGCTTTTGAAAAGCATGTAACCAAATCACATTTTTTGTAAGCTTCTGATATTTAAAAGATGTTCCAACCCAGAGCTTCAGCAGAAAGTTCTTCCTAAATTTCTCCCTCATGTGCCAGCAATACATTACATATTCCAGAAATAGTTTCACCACAAAGAGCTATCTATTGCCATCTCTCTAATGCAATTTAGCAGCTTTTAATGTGCAGTTTCCATGTTTGGCTCTGTTATGATATAAACTTCAGGTTAACTTTAGTCCCCAAATGCTCATTAAAATGTAAGGTGGTCAAAAATTTATTTTGGAAACACCTCTCTGAAGTCGCAAGTGTGCTGTCCCAGCCAGTCTATGGGAATTGGATAGTTACTTAGGAATTATGAGCTGTCCCCTTAAGGGAATGCATCATGGTAAATGTAGTTAAAGGTATCCTGGGAAATGTAGTTCATGTCATGTGGCCACATCTTCAATCCTGATTGGTCATTAAATTGACCCTCGAGGGGTTAGGGGAGGTTTCCCTCCATTCTTGCCTGGACTCATGAACTGATTGTAGCTTTTTCTACCGCTATGAGATGGGTTAGGAGATAACCAACTTTTACCTACAAGGCAGATATACAAAGGATTGGTCATAAAAGAAGAACTTCATCACAAACGTGAGTTATGAGGATACCTGATGAACCAATAAATGTTCTTTGTTATGGACGTCTTGTTGAGTTATCTATCTGCATCTGTACAGTTCATGAATCCACCTCTGTACAAGATACAGAAAAGCAAGATTTCCAAGATTGGAAATGTCCCTTGGAAAGTCAGCCAAGGCTCTCTTTAGACTTATTTTACCCTCAACTGTTCAATTCACCTCTGAAGATTAGTTGGTCTTAATCCCCATTGGGTGGAACAGAAGGTGATAACAGAATACACAGATGTGTAATAGGCTCATTTGGCTTCCGAATTGCCACACATAGTTGAATCAAAGATGTATAGTTGCAACAAGTGATCTCGGTAGCACATAACCTACAACAGAATCAATTTATCAATTTCTTTAAATCATCATTAACCTGGGTAAGTAAAGAAGAAGCTACTATTGATTTTTTTTCCCATAGCTGAAACCTATAGAGGAAGCAATTTTTTAAACTGCAGATATTTATTGTAGTCCAAGACTGACTGGGATTGATAATTTGGAATTTTGCAATATAAGGATTTTCTAAGAAGCCACTACTAAAACTGTACTAAACTAGCATTCCCTTCCCTCTCTGATATTTCTCAGATCTATTGGACAACATTTTTCTCCTAACCCTGCTGAATGAGGATGGTGAATAGCACTAAGTTTGGTTAGTATGTTGTCACTTGTACATTCAAGTTATATTTATTTTATGTAGAAAGAATAGTATCTGTTTCAGAAAGGGAGGGAGGGAGGGAGGGAGGGAGAGAAAGAATGTAATGCTTATACATTGGAAGTATTTTAGGTCTGCAACAGATTGGGGAGCATTTCATTCATGTTGGTCTAACATTGTTTGAAGCTGATGCACAAAGGGCTTTAATGCACAATTTGTTAGCAATTCAAAAAAGAAAGCATTTTTTGATACTAAGGATGATAGCAATATGAAAATGATGATAGTGATAATAAATGTTTTAAATAAGTAAAGTAAGGAAGCAGGTAAACAAGTAAGTAAGTATGGGGAGTGTATTTGTGAATTAAATGCTTGATGTAGCTTTAGGTAAACAAATTTCTGTAGGCCAAGTCTCCCATTGTTTTTGCATGTTGTTCCTAAAGATAGATCATGGGACTCTAGTGAAAAGCAAAATTGCTTTCCCGTGCTGATGTATTGGGAACTTTGACTAGGAATTCTGCAAAGTATGCTCCTACCACATTTGGAGAGCACAAAAATAATAATTGCTATCTTTGATGTTGTCTAGGAATTGTATTCTCCTGATGCCAAAATTGAGTGCTAAGTTTCTGCTAGCTTTCAATTGCAAATTTGTCATACCTGATAAGGTATTCTCTCTTATTTATTATTATTTATATTATGTACAATATATAAAATATTACATTTGCATTAAAAATTGCAATATTGGTTATATTGTTATTCTAATTTATTATTAAATTAGTTGAGGCTGCTTCCTCATTAGGAATTTAAAGCACTTCCTTACCCCAACATCACTGAAGCGATGTAGGGCCAGTCCGGATTACTTTTAGATTCGCACAATAGTTGGATGATTCTAGAAAGTGGCAAGTTTCTTATTTTAACAGTTTGCAAGATCTTCTTTTGTTTTCATAACCTTAACTTAACTGTTAAAATAAGAATACTTTTTATCTTGTAACCTCTTTCTTTCTTTCTTCCCCCTTTCTTTTTCTTTCTTTTCTCAAAATTCTTTCCCTCTCTTCCTCTTCTCTCTTCTTTCTTTTTCTTTCTTTTGCTTATTTGTGTATGTATTGTGACTGGTTTTAATTGTAAAAATTAATAAACTATATTTATAAAAAAAAAAAAGTGGCAAGTTTCTATTGAGGGAATGGCCACAGTTTCACCATGTCTCTCCACTTTCTGATATATTCACATGGCCCTTACAAGGATCTTGTTAATTTTGGCTAATAATAATTTGGATATTTGTACAACCACTTTGCTACATGTGCATTTCATTTTCACTCCACTTTGTCTCCTTTTAAAACTTTATGCCTTATGCCCTCAGTTTATGCCTTATTTTTATTAGTAATTTGAATTACATTCCTGCAAAATATCACTCTGAGCTCATTGTGATGAAGGATCCAATGTATGAATTTAATACATAGATAGATAAACAGAATGACAAAAACTGAAACCCCTGAAATTTTGTAATGATATATACTGCTGGGTAGGAATTATTCCAGGAATGAAGAAAACCAGAGCTGTCGAATAAATGTTACTTCTTTGGCTTTAATATAAGTGAACGTAAATTCTAATAGGATCTCTCATTGATTAATATACTTGATAACGTAAGCCATTGTATTTTACAGAGGAAGCTGTTTCTTCCACTGCAGTGGAGGAAGAAATGGCGAATCAAACAACAGTGACAGAATTTTTCCTCTTGGGTCTTGCCAGTGGACCAAAGATACGTTTTGTTCTCTTTGGGATGTTTGTGATTGTCTACAGCATCACACTAATGGGCAATGTGATCATCCTAATGTTAATTTGGCTGGATTCTCAACTCCACACCCCCATGTACTTCTTCTTAAGTAACCTCTCCTTTGTAGACATCTGGTATATAACTAGTATCATTCCTCAGTTATTAGCCAACCTGTGGATCCCAAAGAAGACCATTTCATTTGCTGGTTGTGGTGTTCAGATCTACTTTTTCTTTGGCCTGGCCATTACTGAGTGTGTCCTTCTTGCAGTCATGGCCTATGATCGCTTTGTGGCCATATGTTACCCTCTGCGCTACACCCTCATGATGAACCAGAAAGTCTGCATCAAGCTGGTGTTAGCAGCCTGGCTCTTTGGCTTCCTCCTTGCAATGGTGCATGTAGTCAATACTCTCCAAATGCCTTACTGTGGTCCAAATGTCATTAACCACTTTTACTGTGACATCCTGGTTCTGCTGAAACTTGTGTGTGCTGACACCCATCTCAATGAAATGATTGTGTTTGTGATTGCTGTCCTCATTCTTTTGTGTCCCTTTTCCTTTATACTGATCACATATGTCCACATTCTAATAACCATCTTGAAGATTCACTCCACACAAGGTCGGCATAAAGCTTTCTCTACATGTGTCTCCCACATCACTGTGGTGGTATTGTTTTACGGAAGTGCTATGTTCATGTACATGAGACCTGGCTCAAGCCATTCACCAAACCAGGATAAAATGGTCTCCTTGTTCTATAGCATTGTCACACCCATGTTTAACCCCATGATTTACAGTCTCAGGAACAAGGAAGTGAAAGGGGCCATGGTGAAAGTGTTGCAGAGATGCAATGTCCGTCATAGGACTTAAAAATTTATTGGAGGTCAGAATGAAATGTTCACCCCAAATGTGGTCTAACTGGAAACGTGTTAGACTCAACGTGGTTGATGCTTTGTATTGATAACCTGGAGACTTATGCCCTCTAAACAACGTAATGGTAGTACAGCAGTGGATATTTAAAATCTTGCTACATTCAAGGCATGGGTGAAGAGAAAAACTGTAAAGATTTTGCAAGGGGCCTTTTCATTTTTGCACACCAGGTGGGTGAGGCTGGGCTGAACTGAAAGTTGTTTGCTTCCTCATCCATATTATTTGTCATATTAGCAATGTTGATTTTTTTAAAGTTTCGTAATAAGAATTGTTGTTTTTTTCCTGAAGTATCCATTTAAGCTCTCTTTGCTGAAAAGGAGATTTCCTCTAATTGTTATCAGAGCATGCTCTATTTTCATTTCTGGTTTGTCTTTTGTTAAATCTCAGTGTTTTTAGAGTACTGATTGATAAGAATGATTAAGATTTCATAGTGTATATATTAAAAACATTAAAATTAATATAATGTTCATTTAATTAACCAAGTAACTTTGGACAAATTGCTCTCAGGTGAGTCTAACACCTTCTGTTTTGTTATGTTGATAAGATGAAATTATGTTTATGTATTCCAGCCTACGAGGAAGTGTGATATAACACTGCAATGGATGGTTAAATAAATATTTTCCTGAGGGGAAAGTTTCTAGATTGTTGTGTGTTTATTTTTCAAAATCATTCAAACTTTTATTTTTCCTTATTATATAGAGAAGGCACTTGCAATTCCTGTGTCATAGCAACCCATTGAACTCATAGCAACTTCAGTAGTTATTTTAATAGACTACAATAATAGCAATCATTTCCACCATGGTTTGGATTCAGACGAAGGTACCATCAAGCCCAAACTAGACTCAGATTATTATTCCCATCAAGACCAAGTTGTAATCATGACTGGGTTGTAAGTGAGAACTGTGACAGAACTATGCAAGAACCATTTCCTAGGCAAAAAGGGATAAACATTATTTCAGTCCTGGGAAATAAGATAATATTTAGAAGCAGCTAGTTCTGATTCACTGGGGTATATGAAGAAGGGAAGGCGCAGTACAATCAGTCTTGTAGAATTTTGTTATAGCCTATCTATCTTAATAAAGTATAGTTATAGTCTTTCTATTGCTTTGTGCCTAAGGCAGAACTAGAACCCCCAGTCTCCCAGATTCTAGTCTGATTCTTTACCCATTAGGGCAAACTGGTTCCCCAGTTTAACAAAAGCAATTATCAATTTGATCCAAGGGTGGCATGATAGTAGAACAGGGCAACAGTGTTTGATCATTGGGTAAAGGGTGAGCTTTCACACAAGCAGTTGAGTTCTTGATAAAGTATTCAACATATGAATTCATATTTGGCCAATGTAACTCAGGATAGAGAATCTGTTTGGATTGCATCACATCTTGATATTATCATCAGCTTTAACAATTTGCACATACTAATTCTGGGATAACAATTCACTTATTCTGCATATTCTTAGATTATTGCAGTGGAACAGGGATTGCTTGTGGTCATGGATTGGGTTTGACTCATATGTTGAAGTGTTGTGATCAAAGCATCTTACCAACCATAAAGCAAAGGTTTTTAAATGATAATTCCTTAAAATTCAAACATATCCAGATCACAAACCTGACAAGCATATTCCTCTAAACAATGAATTTGATTCTGAATCAGGTAATGAAAGTCAAGAAAAGGAATCGGGTACATTCAGATTCTAAAATTTAGTTGTAATATGAAAGTATACAGTTGCAATCTCCAATTGAGACACTGAATGCAAGATGACAAACAAAGTTCTGGTAGATGGTGTGTCCTAGGGAGCCATTGGATTTTTTGTATATTAAGACATCTAGGAAGGGAAGTTGATTGTTAGCTTCTGTTTCCATGGTGAATTGTATTTTGGGGTGTAGGCTGTTGAGGTGTGTGAGGAAGTTGTTCAGTTTTTCTTTCCCGTGTGGCCAGATTATGAAGGTCTCATCTGCATATCTGAGCCAGAGTTTGGGTTTGTGATCATATTTTTCTAGAGCTTGTGTTTCAAAGTGTTCTATGTAGAGGTTTGCGATGACAGGTGAGAGGGTGATCCCATGGGTGTTCCTTCTATTTGTTTGTATTTTTGTCCGTTGTAGGTGAAGTATGTAAATACAAAACCCAGCACAGATAAACTCCGTGGCCAAAACACTAATCGCCAGAACCAAACACCTGGCAGACAACACACACATAAAGACTGAACAATGCACCCTGACTAAAGTACTGACAGCCAACGGCTTCCACAAAAGCAAAATCACCGACTTGATCCACAAAAACACACTGAGACATAATGGAGACCTAGAAGATGAACAGACCTATGGAACAGCTGTCCTGCCCTACATAAGAAGTACTACAGACAAAATCAGTAAGATACTACACAGGCATCACATCAAGACTGCCTTCAAAACAGACAGAAAAATATCAGCCATCCTTAGAAACCCCAAAGATAAAATTGACCTGGAAAACCAAGGCATATATGAAGTCCCCTGTGCATCATGCCCGGCCACATACATTGGACAGACCAATAGAAGAATAAGTACCCGCCTGGATGAACACAAAAATGCAGTAAAAAAGCTGGAACACACTTCCTCACTAGTCCAACACATGAAAGCCACAGGTCATAGCATCAACTTCAATGGCACAAAAACCCTAGCCACTATAGAAAACCCCCGCCGCAGAATTATCAGAGAAGCCATAGAGATTGAAAAAGACCTGAAAGCATGAATAGAAGAGATGATTCCACCAGACTGTCAATTATTTGGAAGCCTGCACTCACAAACAAAAAAATATCCACACCACAAGCCAGGCAAACACCTGGGCAAAACAGATCCCCCCTGATACCTCCAGCTCAAACACACTCCAACCAGGCACCCAGATGAAACCTAGCTTCCTAATAAATGATAGCCGTCCATTTACTCGGAGCCAAGCTGCACTAAAAGCCTCCAATACAGGAACACAATGTTGCCAGCCAATCAAGACAAAAAAAGCCACAAAACAGACAGAAGATATTAGAAACATCAATCAAGCAGAACACAGTAAACTTCAAGACCAATAAACACAGACCATGACTCCCAACCAATCAGGATTAAGAAAAAACCATTCTGGCACAGCAGTAGGCTAGCCCCAAATTTAAAACTGAAACAACTGTAAAAGTCTGACTCACAGACGAACACAATACAGAAGCCTGATGATGGCAGATGAGATTCTGCCAAAACGTTGCTACAACTTTAAAAGCACAACTATAATGACGTGGGAAAATACCCGAACAAAGCTGAATGCCATATATATATATATATATATATATATATATATATATATATATATATATATATATATATAGATAGATAGATAGATAGATAGATAGATAGATAGATAGATAGATATAGATATAGATATAGATATAGATATAGATATAGATATATAGATATATATATATAGATATATATATATAAATATAAATATAATTAGAATACCTTTATTGCCATTGCATTCTACAAATACAATGAAATTTGAAAGCTACTCCAGCACAGTACCCCAAACACCACATCACAATCACACTACAGAGTATATAATAATAATAATAATAATAATAATAATAATAATAATAATAATAATAATAATAATAATAATAATAATAATAATAATAACCCTAGTCTAAAACCTATCTAAAACATATAGTAAGTTAGATAGTTTAAAAATGTCACTATATACATAGAACTAAATCACATATGCATTGTGTGATTCAAGACAATTATTGCCTTGGAAAAGAAACTGTTTCTCAGTCTATTAGTCCTCATTTTAAGACACCTATAGCGTCTCCCTGATGGTAACAGTTCAAAATATGTGGGTGCTTCATCACTGGAGGTTTTTAAGAAGAGACTGGACAGTCCTTTGTCTATAATGGTATAGGGTCTCCTGTTTGAACAGTGGTTGGGCTAGAATACCTCCAAGCTCTATTCTTCCAGCTCTATTCTGATTCAAGATTATATGTCCCTTCCTACCAGCTTGACTGATTTGCTGTTTCACACTTTTTTATTTCATGCAGACAGCTTGACTTCATTATTCTTCTCTTCTTAATTTGTGATGTGCTGCCATACCTTCTCAGGAGCATTCTCTTCTGCCATGGTAGAAGGTTGACACTGAGCTGGTCATGCTCTTTAGCTAGTTGTTGTGATGCAGGCTGAAATTCAGATTAGTCAAGCTCTTTAACTTCTGAACTTTAAAGAATAACAGAAATGTTATATGAAATGTTATTGGGTCTCCTGCTTGAGCAGTGGCTTGGACTAGAAGACTTCCAATGTCCTGTAGAAAGTTAGCACCCCACCCCTCTCCTAGATGACAGAAATATTCTAGGAAATATTTAAAAGGCAGAATATTATATTTCCATGGATGAGAAAAGGAGAAACATGTTTTTAAAGTCAAAGCAGCTCCCTGCAGCTCCCTGCCCCCACTTCAGCTCCAGGGTGATGGGATTAAGACATGGCCCTCAGGACATAATAGGAATAGCCCTCTACCCATCTCACCACATGGCACCTGGGAAGATTACATCACCCAGCAAGATTCAACCAAGCTCAAAGACAACCTACAAAGTTACCCCTGCATGGCCCCATGGGAGTCTGACAACCAATCAGGATACATTGCTTGCCACAGGAACACGAAGCAAGTTCAAAGCCCAACAGAGGTTATAAATCTCTCTCCCTCTGTCACCCATGTGCTCTTTATTTTTGCCCAGGACCTCAAATCAGGTGCTCCTGCTGTCCACCATTAAACCATCTTTCCAAGCAATCTCCATGTTTCCAATGTCTTTCTTCCCACTTGGAACTCAACCCAGATGGACATTTCTTCCAACAGTCCCTTCCAATTCTGTTATTCTGTTATTAGGGGACAAGTCATTGGCTGCAATATTAAAAGCAAGATATATTTATATTTGATATTTATATTGGATTTTGGCTTTATATTGGTCCTGTAAAAGACTCAAAACAAAATATACTGTATTTATTAGCAATTACAACCTGGCCTCAGGTATAGGGTCCTGAACATCATTTTGACTTTGTTCATTTATACATCCCTGATGTATAGATAGTCTTATTAGCTTCAGTACAACTTTTTAAAAATAGCAAGCGCACAGTGAATTTGATGAAGGAACCAGTGTTTCTACTCATTATGCAATACAGCTATTTTAGCTACAACAAAGAATTGCAGTAGATCTTGTAAGTGAAAATGTTGCCTATAGATACAAGATTAATTGTTCCAAGTCCATAGTGGCTAATTAGAATTAAGAAAAAACATGCCTTTTTATTGTATTGTATTTAAAACTAGTTTTGTGGTGGAACTGAGATAGCATATTGAAGATAAACAAAATAAAGCATATTTCCTTTTTTCTTCATTACCATCTGCTTTTTTATCCACTTTCACATTTTTAATTCAACAGTTAAGTAATGTAAATTCAAAAACTGTTATTTTGAATTGAAACTAATGGCATGTTCTCAAAACACTAAATATGCCAATCAGCCCCAAAGTTGGGGAATCTTGGTGTAGAAGAGATTTAATACTTCCCATCATGCAGACCAGCTGAACACTGGGGTTATTAAAAATGTAAAATCAGTAAAATACTAATAAAACTTTTCTGTCTAAAATCATACGATTTCAACTATAGCAATTATAAGGCATTGCAATCAATGGAGCATTTGCAAATGTTTTCATTTCTTCTGGTGCTCCCAGTGACACAGTTTAAAACTGGGAAGTCTGAATTTGCCATGTTTCCTCTATCCAGAAGAGGATATGCTATATCATAAAGAGATTGGAGAAGGAACAACCTGAAATCGATGCAGGGGAATGCCAACCTAGCTTGATGCTGGAGCGCTGTGTGCCCAGACAGGCACTTTCTCTTGGCCTCCTGCCCATCTCGGCTTCTGCGAGGCATCTGGGCGGGGGGCCCAACAGAAATCACCTGGTCCACACAGCCTTCCAGGAATCTATTTTGTGTTCCTTTGTTGTGGTCTGTCGGAGGCCTGTGGAGCTGGCAGCAGAGTCAGACAGAGGGGAGGAACATGGGCCAGTCCTGGAGTCTGGGGAGGGCTTGGACAAGGGATCTGCGTCCGACACAGAGATGGGCCCAGGGCCATCTGAGAGTTATGTGCTGGCTCCAGAGCCTCCAGAATCTGACATCAGCTAGGCAGAGGAACAGGGGGAGCCTGTTCCCAGTGTGTGCTTGCGCAGAGTTGCCAGAAGGCAAAAACAGTTAAGACAAAAGGGCCAATTCAAGAATAAGGCTTGGAGATGATTGGCCCCTCCCATAAGACCTAAAGGAGGAGCAAAGGAACATGAGACTTTGCAGAAAGCAACTTTGTTCATTCTGGTTGGTTTAAAATCTGAAACTCTGTGTTGACTTTGTGCTCTGTTTGGTCTTGTACAGCTAATTGGCAATTTACTCATTGGCAGCATTTCAAGGGAGATAAAGGTGGGTGCTTATCAGCCTTATCCCGAAAGATTGTGGCAGACTTCCATTGGACTATTCATAAACTATTTGGGACTCATTATGGGCTGTGAATGCATATAATTCACAGCCGCTGAAATAAAAACAAGGTTTTGGGGAACAGCATGTGATTGTTACTGTCTCAGGAAGCCTTGGTCAGAACACCCTTCTCTCAAGGAGAAGATTTGTGGTCAATCTGAGTGAAGGAAAAAGAAGACAGGCAGATTGACGGTGGCTTGCTGACATCGGTGGGAAAGTCAGTCCCATATTTCAGAGTTCTAGTCACAGGACTATCCCATTGGTCGTCCCTGAACAGCTCCTCCATCCGGGTGCAGCAGCTCCCCAGCAGGGCGGTGCACCCAGATGGAGGAGCTGGGACGACCAATGGGATAGTCCTGTGACTAGAGCTCTGAAATATGGGACTGTCCAGGCAGCTCATGGTGAGGCTGGATATTTCTGCCATAGAGGATGGTATGTGCAACGTGCAACATTGCAAGTGGTGCAACATGCAAGGAGTAGCGCAGCCCTCACTGGCCAGAACAAGGTAATGTTGCTGTTGCAGCATTGGGAGGGGCACAGGTGGGCTGAAGCAGCAGTGGTGATGGTCAGAGCCTTACTGTGCAGGAGTGAAGCGCTACTTGCCTTTGTGTAGCGACAGCATTCCGCCTTTGTCACATACATTTGCGCCAACAGGTGGCACCAAGGCAGACTTCGCCTCCTGCTGCTTTGGGCTTGGAGTGGTAAGCTGCATCCAGGAAGCACTACAGCGGAGAGAAGCGACCATGCGGTACCTGGACTCCCATGATGGAGAGGAGCTAAAGCTAAGGTACCAAGCTAAGTGCCTGAAGGACCCCATCCCGTCACTGGGAGTCCAGGCGCTTCAGCAAGTGGCACGTGAAATTTTGGCCAGGCTACTTGAGATGGAGTTTGCAGGGGGCTGATCTAGCACCCAGGCTGGCTACAACACAAACGTTCATTGCATGTATCCAGCCCAGGGGCCGTGGTTTGAGGACCCCTGATTTAGTGCAATATAAAAAATACAAGTAACCACCAAAATGTTCTGGTGACCGCTGGTCTAAAAGACCTCTGATGTCCCGTCCAGCTCTGTAATTCTACACAATTCTATGTAATTCTGACTTTTCTTGTTCCAAAAAGAATTACTGGAGGTGCACCTGACCTGATAATGCCTATAACATATATCATGATGTATTAAAGGTTTTTAAAATAATAAATGTAAATGTATAAATGAATTACAATTATTCTTTTATTGAACACATAATTTGCATTCTTAGTCACAATGAACTTGGGATGGTATGCAGTAAAATTTAATTTGAATTCATTATAAACATAAGGAACAAATGAACATTTTAATTTTAAAAGGAGACAAAGCCAAGTGTTAATCTAAAGTTTCATTAGTGGCTTCTTTAGGATCTCTACATTGTGCAAATCTTCACATCATCAACCTCAGGCTGACTTGAACCTATGGTAAATATGTAGAATAAACAGATCCCTCTGTGGTTTCCAATTATTCCCAGAAGAAAAAAGCACCAGTTGTGGCTTTGTTTTTTTACTTACCCAAATTAATAATCATTAAAAGAAAAGAATAACTTGAATCTCTTGTGGGTTATGTGCTACTGAGACCACCTATTGAAACCATATTAATTTCACTCAACTATATTCAGCAATTCTGAACCCAAAGGAGCATATTAATGGAGTACATATCTGTGTATTTTGTTATCACCTTCCAACCTGGATTAATAATCCTTAGAGGTGAGTTGAACAGGTGATGGTAAAATAGGTCTAAAGAGAGCCTTGGCTGACTTTCCAAGGGACATTTCTAATCTTGCTCTAACTATCTTGCCTCTTCAGGGAGATGTTTTCAAAGTTAAAGTTTTGATAATCTTAATGACCATCTGGGGACTAAACTTAATGAGGTTTACATCAGAACAGAGACTTCTTCAAAGTCCAACTTTGC
The DNA here is from genome assembly GCF_049901735.1 of Notechis scutatus. NCBI lineage: Eukaryota > Metazoa > Chordata > Lepidosauria > Squamata > Elapidae > Notechis > Notechis scutatus. Next base: position 167,545,370 of record NC_142010.1, on the reverse strand, counting down.
TTCCATAGAATGTCATAGAGAATACTGTGGCTTCTACAGTTCTGATTTTTGTAAAATATATATTTTCCAAGACCTTTATGACTGCTCTACCAAATGCTAATCTTTTCCATGTTTCTTGTCTGCTTGTTCCTTTACAGTTGAACAGTTAAAAAAGAGAGGGCTAAATGAGAAGTCATTTGTTGAAGTGAATAGATTGTGATTTCGCTATTCATAAATAAAATGGAACTTAAATTATTTATATCTCCCTGTAGCAGGAGAAAGTAGAATTAGATACTCTAAAAATGAACCAAATTCAGTTCTGTTTAATCTACTTTAAAACATCAATTTGGAACAAGATGCTAGTTAAGGCACTTTGGAAAAAAAAGTACAATATTTATATTATTTCAATTCAAGCATTCCCAATTTAAGCATATAATCATTTCATTCCCCCCCCCCCCTCCAATTTACGACTCCTTCAGTTCTAACACACATAGGTTTAATACAGTTTTTAATAAAATTAACTAAAAATGTATAAGCTCATTCCTTCAGGTATTCAGCCTCAATTTCTAACAAGGAGATGTGGGAGTAGAGAAGAAAAATATAAATGAATTTTGGGAACTCCCTAAGAATGGATAGCTTTACAGTGGAGTCCCACATTGGGTAGCATGGTATCATTCGATATTATCCGGTTTGGCAAGATGCAGTCCACTGTTTCAGGCTTGCGGTTATGGCTGTGCATAATTCAGTCACCATCTTCCTGTGTCTTAAACAAGGTATAAAATTCTTCTCAGCCATATGAGCCAATAAATGTGATGATTCCTATATGCCAGATGAATCTGGCTTCGTGGCAGCCATCAGTTAGTTAGTGGATTTCAAACAGAGTTTCTATCAACAATATCTAACAGTAAATAATAACCTTATATGATGATGGAATTGTACTCCCGAAAGAAAACAATTCCTACCCAAACTATATATGTTATGTCTCTTCTTTTTAAAAAGTGTTTGAATTGAGGTTCAAATACAATCAATCAGATTCAATATAAAAAATATTCCAATTCATATTCAGCAAAGGTTGAGTAGTCCATCTCGATTGATTCTTAATATTTTCAGGTTTCAAATATCTGGGTGTAATCCTTATAAAAGATGTTTACCAACTTAGTCGGAAATTATAGTACATCAGTGACTAACAGTAAACTGTATCTTCAATATTGTCATATTTGAACAACTTTTAATACAATATCAGTGTATAATAACAATTTATGTAGGAGTCCAGCCACATTTATATCCAGAATAGTCTTTGCTTGATTGACAAAAGAGGTAAATCTTTCTTTTGTCAAATTAAATATGAGAAGAGATAAAAAGCATCCGTTATACATTCCATAAAACAAGTTAATTCATAAGTAAATAATTCCAGTGTAACAATCCTTATAATAACATTCTTTAATCCAATTACTGTATTTTTTGCACTATAAGATGCTCCAGATAATAAGACGCACCAAGCTTTTGAGGAGGAAAACAAGAAAAAAAAATCTGTCTCTGCCTCCCAGCAATTTGCCTCTTTGTGGCAAACAAGCTGGTCAGCTTCAGCACAGTCTGATTTAGCACAAGCAGCTGATTGGTGGTCGGATCGGCCTTTCAGAACACCACTGATCAGCTGTTCCAGGCTGCGGGGATCGCCGTCACCCATCACCACCGTCGCTGATTGCTCCCTATCACCACCTCTGCACATTCCAATTTTGGCCTCCAGGTGCTCCATTCTGGCCTCCACACACCCTGTTTTCAGCCCATTCCAGGCAGCGGGAATCACCACCGCTGCTGATCGCCACTGATCACCAATCACTGCCACCTATTATATCTGTGGCAGCGGTTGGCAGCAATAGGTGGCATCGGAGTAGGCGATCCCCACCACCTGGAATGGGCCAAAAATGGGATGCGCGGAGGCAAAAAATGAGGTGCACAGAGGCCAAAAATGGGGCACACAGAGGCAGCGATAGGCGACGGTGGTGATGGGTGGCAGCGATCCTCACTGCCTGGAACAGCTGATCATCGGTGTTCCAAGAGGCTGATCCAACCGCCAGTCAGCTACTTGTGCTAAATCAGGCTGTGCTGAAGCTGACCAGGCTGTTGGTTATTTGCTGCAGGGAGGTAAATTGCTGGGAGACAGAGGCCGGCGGGTGGGAGCCAGCGGATGGATGGGGCTTCGGCAACATTCGCTCTATAAGACGCGCAGACATTTCCACCCACTTTTTTTGGGGGGAAGTGTGTCTTATAGTGCAAAAAATATGGTAATAAATATATGGGCAATCCGTATTTGGCAAAAATTGCACTATATCAAAGTTCTTTCTATATTCAGCAACACCATCCTCTGTCAATTTCAGGTTTGTTAGAATGCGCATCCAAAATACATGAAAATACCAGTCTGGTTATCAACAATGGAAACACTTGTATATCCAAATGTTTGTAAAATGGGAAGTGTTACTAGATATAAAGATATTTTAAATGAAAAGGGTGAACTCAAATGAAAACAAGAATTGAATGAACAAAGGTTAGAGATACATTAGTATTCATATACGCAAATACAATCAAGGTAAGAAAAAGACATTAAAGATGAAGTGATTAATAAAGAGTTGACAGAATTGGATAAAATACTAATGGGAACAGAAGATAAGTTGATTAAAAGACTATACTGTTATTTATTAGGTGTTAAGTTGGAAGAGGAACAAGTTAAAGAAACAATGATAGTATGGACAATTTTTTTTGGATATGCCATAGAATTAGATAAATGGCAGAAACTATGGGACAGAAATTATAAATTAACAATATCGATAGCATATAAAGAAAACTTGTACAAGATGTTATATAGATACTACTTGGCACCAGCAAAACTAGCAAAAATGTTTAAAGTTAAATCAACCAAATGCTGGAAGTGTCATCAAATACCAGGAACATATTACCATATGTGGTGGTCTTGCATAGAAGCTAAAAGATATTGGTTGGAAAAAACAACATATAAACAACATTTAGATTTGAGACCTGAAATATTTTTATTAGGAATGGGTACCTGAAGGTTACAGTAAAGAAAAAACATATTTAATTATACATGTATTAACAGCAGTTAGAATTGTATATGCTCAGAATTGGAAAAGTGGTAAGATACCAATAGAGGGAAAAGTAATTGAGAAAATATTTGAATGTGCAGAGATAAATAGGTTAACATTGGCAATTAAAGAAAAAGAAGATTTTGAATATTACATGGTATGAGATTTATTTTATCAATGGTTAGAAAATAAAACAAATTAAAATAGATTAGATGTATATGTAAAGCAATAAGAGAAGATTGTAAAATAGATACATTGGATATTACTTATACAAATATGTGATTATTGTTATATTGGTATATTGTTAAGAAGGGTATTAATTACAAACTGTAAACACATGAAATATGTACCTAATCGACACACGGTTGAAATGAAATGAATTTATTGTATATATTAAAAAAATATTTTTTTAAAAAGTCAATGGACAAATAGTGTAACAGTAAATGTCAATATTGGAAACAGGTTGCTAAGATATTGAATCGTATGAAAAAGAAATTCTTTGCCTTGAAATGTTTGATGAACAATGTGCTATAGACAGGTACAGACTGGTACAGGCAGACAGGTACAGACAGGTGCATCAACAACCTGTCTGTAGTGCATTGTAATATATGAATGATGTACCTGTCTGTAGCTACAGACAGGTACATCATCAGTCATCATCAGATACAGACAGGTACATCAATTTGCTATATCATTATCATCAAGATTATTCAGGCTCCCAGTGGCTTAGAGCAAAATAAAATTTAACAAAACCTCCATGGTAAAGAAAAGGCAAATATAATAAATGTATAATGTTGTAGCCAGATCCATCCTCTTCAAGAAAGTCTAAATAAAGTCGGGCAAAATTCTTTTAGTCACAGCTTCCATGTGCCATTCAACAATAGTTGTGAGTTTAGGAGGACCCCCAAGTTATGGAATAGCCCCCACTCCCTCCTTCTCTTCCTCATTGTAAAATTGTTTAGTGCTGCTAAACCTAACCTGGTTAATGGCATCAAAAGCCCCCAAGATAACCAAAAAGAGTGCTTCTATCTCTGCCCCTACTAAGATTCCAATAAATGGCATCTACCTGAACAATTAATGCCCAGGCTTGAACCCTGAATGAAAAAGGTCAAGATAATTCAGTTTTCCTAGGGGTCTGCAACTTTATTTTATAAATTATTCTATTTTTCAGCTGTTTCCATTTTAATCCCTATCCTTCTTTCATCTACAAGGCTGGAATTACACTTCAAAAAATATTTCACAGAAACACAACTAAAGATAGCACAGACATGATCACTCAGAACATATGAGTCAAAATATGTTAATTAAATATCCAGCCTGACTCCCACCAGAGGTGGCATTCAGCAGGTTCTGACCAGTTCTGGAGAACCGGTAGTGGAAATTTTGAGTAGTTCGGAGAACTGGCAAATCCCACCTTTGACTGGAGATTTTACAGTATCCTTCCCCTGCCATGCCCACCAAGCCACATCCACAGAACCGGTAGTAAAAAAAAATTGAATCCCACTACTGACTCCCACATACACAATCTTGAATTTAGTTTTCACTATTTTGAGTGCACTTTCTGATATACAGGAATCTTTATTGATTTCAGCAATGTTCTTGTTTGTAGTAAGCTCACAGTGGATGTAATTAAGGAACCAGAGTTTCCCCCCATAGTGTAATCCAGCCTTGGCAATCAGAACAAGGAGTTGCAATGGACTTTATTATTAAAAATGAACAATGTTGTTTATAGATAGCGTGTTTAACCATTGAAATCCGTTGTGGCTAATTTTTTAAGGTGCCTTTGTTTTTGTACCTTCAGTATAGCAGTAGATTCTTTCTTTGGGAGACCCTATCAGTAGACATGTGAAAGGATATTAACAACCGAGACCCTTCAGTAGAAGATGTGAGTTCCTCTACCCTTCATAGAATTGGGAGGGCGGGAATCTAACACAGAAATATGCCTTGTAATGCACTGGATTATGTTAAAATGGGCTATATAAAATATTCTGAGTTGCTTACTCAATATTTAAAATGTGTAGAAAAAAGAGATATCTTATTATTAGTATGAATTACATAAATAGCAATAGCACTTACCAATAGTACCTAGATTTATATACCACTCCAAAGTGCTTTACAAATCATGTGAAAGATTAGTATGATAACAATGAATGTTAACAACAACATCCTTTTTTTAAAAAAAAAATCAGAACAGGAAATAAATTATTTTTGACCCAAAACCACTTGGGTGACCTTGGGCCACTCACTTTCTCTCTCCCAGCCTTAGGCAATGGCGAACCACTTCCATAACATTGCCAAGAGTATTGCAGGAATCTATCCAGGCAGTCATCAGGAGTCAAGATTGATAGCAAAAAAGATAATAATCAGAAGCATAGAAGCTAACCAGATGACAAGATATTATGTCCTTGTCTCTAAAAGGTACAAGTAGGAGGAAGCATCTTCTTCCATTAATGTTTGGAGGCTCATTAATTTCACTAATTCTCACTAGGAGGTGCTGTTGGCATTTTGAGCCTATTTTTTTTTCAATCAGAAAGCATTCTCACCACTACTTTAAAACCAGAACGTTGATGCTTATATTTACACAAAATCACCCACACCAATCAATGCCTGTCACTTAGATCATCATATGATGCCCTCTTCCAAATTCTTCCATCATGAAGAATTAAGGTTGGTGCTTTCTTCAAATTGGCAGCTCATTCAGGCTCTCCTTCTCCCAAGTGTTTTAATACATTTTTTGTATAATATACTCCAGAGCCTTATTTTTGTATTTTGTATAATAGCTTCCCTTGAAGCAACATTAAGAGGAAGGAAGGAAGGAAGGAAGGAAGGAAGGAAGGAAGGAAGGAAGGAAGGAAGGAAGGAAGGAAGGAAGGAAGGAAGGAAGGAAGGAAGGAAGGAAGGAAGGAATTCTAACCCTCCCTCAAACCTTTATGAATATGAGTTAATAAGGCACATGTCTTATCCAAAATGTCTCCATCCAGTGTTATTCATCTGCAAATAATAATGCAGTGTTTAATATATGAAATGAGGATGCTAAGACTTTATGCTATTTAAGAGGTTGCTCACAAAATATTTTGCTAAATTTTCTGATAGAATTACAAGAATATAAAACAAAACACTACTGAAGCTGTTTGGAAGGTGGGGGAAGGATGTCCTACCCTATATGTAGTCATTCTTAGCTTCAATACTTTTCAGAATAGGAATATCTGACTTTTCTTCCAAGAAGATCATGGTACCACTCATAATTTTATTCTCACCACAGGCATTGACTGAATGATGAACGAGCTGCCCTAATGGCTAGAAGGAAATCTAAATCCAGTCTCCATTTAGCATTGTACTCATGGCATCTGATTGGCTTTTCAAAACAAGCAACCTCTGATATTACCTGTTTTGCTTATAAAACAGCAGACAAATTATGGAAATCCATGAAAACTTATTTATTTCAGCAAGCTTGGGGATTCCAGAGAAATGGAAAACCTGTGAAATGCTTACATTGCACGCAGCACCCTGGTCTATTCTCCTGCAGGTTGTTGGGGGGGGGTATTCTATTTGTATTTCTATTTTTGTCTAATTGTTTTTAACTGATTGTTACACTACACCACCCAAAGTTAGATTTCGGAAATGGGAGACTATATAAATCTGATGAATTAAAAATAAATAATGAAGATGACAATGCATGGAAAGATATATATATTTCTCTTTGACATAGCCAATGCACAGTGTACACCTACAAATATATGCTGTAAATGAAACATAAAGAAGGGATTTCTCCAGGCAGTTTGGGAAGGGAAGGATACATTCAAAAGCCACAAAAATAGCTCTGCAGATTGTTCTCTTGTACCAGCTCCATAAAGTGAATGGAAAGCATGAGAGGAATGTACCACAACATTGGGTTAATGGGTTGTGCCCAAGATAGAGTTCACTGCAGGAAGGCAGAAACTGGATTTATAGCTGGATCTTTCTTGATATTAAAGTATTAAAAATCCAGGCAGTAGAGTTTTATCAAGGCATTCCAGAGAACATATAAGTTTCCTAATAATTACACAAATGGCTAAATTTAAGTTATTTCAATATATCATTATTGTGGTAAAACAATTGGAATTGTCTTCAAGTAATTCTTGATTCCTGGCAGCTGCCTAGACATGCTGCAAGGGGGGGTTGGCAGTTTTTTTGAAAGGGGCTTGCTCTTGCTGCCTTCCTCCCAGAGCTTAGAGAGAGTGACTGGCCCAAGGTCACCTAGCTGGCTTTCTGCCTAAAGCAGGACTAGAAGTCCAGTGTTTCTAGTCCAGTGCAGACACTGGATGTCTCAAGACATGAACAGGTACTCTCCAAGACATAATTCATGGAAGAAATGACTCACTTTCATTTCTTTGGCTTATCCAGAACACCCAAATGGACCAACGTAATTTCTAGGAAACATACATTGTTGAACATGCCTCTCAATTCCTTCTTCCTTGTTCCTCTGAAGATTCATATCAGCACTGAATAAACAGACTCAGGGAACGGAAGTTGACATGTCCTTTCCCCCAGAAAACACAATGTGCCATCCCACATCCTACACTTTCACCATTGAGAAATTGTCTTCTTCAAGATAAGCAGTGATGTGCCCCGGTTAAAAGCGATGTTTTTATGTAATGCTTTTAATATGTGATTATAATACATGGTACATATAAAATAAGGAATCAATGCACCCTATACTAATATTTGGGCTACCCCAAAACATTGTCATAAATTTTCTGAAGATACCTAGACATAATCTAAGAAACTGAAACTTTATAAACAATCCCCAATATTAGCCAATATATTAATAAGAATCTGAAAACCCAAAGTAAGCTTTGGGCTGTTAGAGATATGTTGTTAAAGCCAAAAGAACATTCCCAATTGGATATCCTAGTACTTTATCCTGCCTACTGAAGCATTTAATAGGAGGCTAGCATTAATACATTGCATGGAGAGACTAAAGATTGAAACAACTAATTTACAGTGACATGTCATGGCAATTATTGCTATGGATCCAGTAAACCTGATGGCTATTAGCACCTACTCAAAGTCTTGGGCTAAATAAAATGTTAGGTCATTTCACAAAAGGAAGTTTTCCATCCCCATATCTCAGGCATTCTTCTGGCATATGGAGTTTTGCATTGCTTCATATTTCCTTTCATCTAGCAGATTATGATTTAGAATAGCATCCAAACCAGTACACTGTCACTGCTCTAGAATTTGGAAAGGAATACTGTTGCTGCAAAAGTCCTGTTTTCTATTCTAGAAATGCTTGTGAGAAGCAGTGAGTTAAATGCAGTTGTATGCCAATGCTGAGATTCCAGCAAGCAAAATAAGAGAGATGTGTGTGTGTGTGTGTGAGTCTGTGTGTCTGTGTGTGTCTTTGGGAGGAGAGGTAGTTAGAGTTTTAAAAATTGTGTAGGACATGGTGGCAATATGCATAAATATTAGTTCTCTTAAGGAAAGGAAAAATACTGCATATTCTTTCCTGATGAGTTGAAAGGTTGCAGTACTTGGGAAAGTTTTGTCACCATGTGAGCATAAGATCCTGAAAAGAAAAGATTAAGCAACCCTTGTTTTTTTTAAAGAAAACCTCTTGTTGGAAAAATACTAAGTAAACTTTATATTTGAACATAGGCCATATAATTATGAATTCTGGGCATGGTTTCCTAGCAATGGCTCCCTCTCATGAACACCAGATAACCAAGGGTCTTCTACAGTCTTCAAAAACTCTGGTATTTCCAGAACAACCTTGCTAGGAGCACCCTATCTGTAGGGAAATAGTTACAGAATTCAGTTGGAAAGAAATAAACTCATCCCACAAAATGTGAGCCTGCTCTTTCTGCTTGTTCAGTTAACTGAATTGAAAGGGAGAACAAACTCCAAAGTCATTATATCCCACAGGTGACATTCCGGTTATAGAACTATAGGGGGAAAGGGATATACAGTATTAACCAGCATTGGGTTTGAAACCTACATTTCCTGTTTCTCATTACTGCTGCCTACTAGGAGTCACTCCACAACCGAAATTTAGCCATTTTCATTATGTAAATCCCAAGTATATTAGATGACATTCACACAACACTGGCCACAATAATGACTCCAGGTAGAGCTCACTGCAGAACTATGATACATAATAAAGACCACAGATTTTGTTCCTAAAATATTAAAAAAAATTCTTCTATAAACATAACAAATGAATATTTAGAAATTGGAATAAACACCTATGCACAGAACATTTCAAGGAACAAGAATAGCCAATCACACATAACAGGGAGATGTGTAGGGGAAAAAACCTCCATAATCTTGATAACTCCAGGTTGCTGCTTAGAGGTCTGCAGATGTTCTGCTGGTGATGGAGATCTTAGAAAGGCTTCAACTGCTTCTTGTTGGGTTGATGTTATGGACCTCCCAGAGCCTAGGAAAGAGTACTGTATGGTGGAAAGGATTGCATGGCACAGACTTACAGGGCCCTCAAAAGACCCTGCAACCACATCTAGGCATCACATGGAGGATCTCAGAAATGGTGGGCCTCTGTCACAATTTCTATCTGATACAATTATAAGAATTGTACAATTATAACAATAAGGGTAACAATACAATTATAAGAAATGTGAGTTTCTTATGGGGTGGGCATTCATGCACAGCCCAAAGAATTCTCTGTGCAGTTTGGTTCTCATTTTTTCTTCTGCATTCTTTGCTTTGTTTGGGGCAGGTTAAAGGGCCATCTTAGCACATACAAGTGTTAACTGCAACTTTGCCCAATGCATTAAGCCATGGTTGCTTGTTGGGTTTGGGCCAGGGCATCAGGGGAGGGGTGGAAATGGACCAAATGGAGCCAGATTGGCCATATTTTTGAAGTTTCATCTCCTTTGTACATGTGTTGACACTGTACAGCATACATATACAAAGGAGTGGGGTTCAGTCAGACAGTTGCATTTACCATCTTAGCCCTCCACGCCCATGGAGACTCATTTTTCACATTATGAGCCACTTTGGTTTGCAAAACATAGATTATAAGTTAGTGAGGACCCCAACCAATTGCTAGTTAAAAAAACAACCATGATTAAGCAAGCCAACATCTGAAGCTAATCAAATGTTTTTCCCTATTCTGCTAAATTCTTAATTTTGCAGTTTAAATTGTAACAGTAACTGGACAAGCATCTTTAATCACCAATATATCTTATTATCCTTTCCTTGACCAGTTTCATCACTTCTTTTCCTGATCATTTTTATCTAAAAGGAAACACCTTGAATTTAAGGCAAACCTCCCTCCAAAGAAAGAAGTGGCAGAAAACTATAAAGAAAAGGTATGTAGTACCCAAACTCTGCACTTTGCCTATCTGGGGTTGCCAAATTCAAATGAAGATTCTGGCCCTCCCATAACAGTGTATATGTAATATACTAATGTGTAAGTATTTGGGGCTAGTTCAAAAATAAATGATAATGATTAAAATGATGCCTAATTAAAATCAGCACCCTTTAAAATACACTATCTTGCTAGGTAGTAGAGATATCTCCATCTCCACTCCCATACATGCACTCATACAATTCAGAGATAATTATTTGGAAAACCAATACATTCTCTTTGTGTCAGCAAATATTTTTTGAATTTTACAGGGCAAAGTGAAAGCTGAACTTACATCTACGGTAAATAAAAGATTCCTATTTTGAAATGGATAGCACATCTGACGCATATGAAAAGGGATAATACTAAGAGAAGTTTACATTTGCCAGATGACTTGCAAAGCCAAGTTCGTACTCCTTGAAGGCTCAAGTGCATTCTACTTTTCCTATTGTATTAAAAAAGAGCTAGACACCATGACCAAAAACAACAACAACAACCCCCACCAACAATTCTAGAACCAGCATTTGCATTGGCTACGTAATGTATTTTGCTCTCTCATGCTGTAATAAGTCTAATGGGAAGAATGGGATAATTCATCTAATCCCAGGCTGGACAGTCCAAAGAAAATCTGATCACCAGCCTCTCCTAAGAATTGGATTTCCTCCCACCCACAGGGCATACCAGCTTGGAATAGTCCTTTGGAGCTGCCTAAACTTTTAAAAAATGGTTCTCTGCTCATATGAAAATTGTCCTCTTCTATTCGGCATGTAGAAAGTTATAAAGGCTCAACAGGTGGAGAGACTTGGCCCATAGAATGGCCAAGAGTCGGACATAATTGAATGGATAACATCATCATCATCATCAAACATGATCATATGATAACTTTTGGAAATAGTGTGTTAATATATATGGGGAATTTATAGGGGAAATCTTTAAGTATTAAAGATGGCAGTGTCACGTTGACTTATATAGATAGTTCAGCCTTGGAATCTGACTGTTTATCAAGAATTATGGTGGGACTGAGCAGGGAAATGGCTAGGAAAATCATACTGAGAAATCGGAAAAGTGATGTTAAGGAGCAGCTTCCAGAAATGTGAGATGTACTGTATCTATTTTGAAAAAAGCAATATTTCCTAATAATCAAAGGCTAAAGCAATATGTGTTACTATGGCAAAGATTTTGTAATATTTTACAATAAATTGTTACACTAATATTATAATAGAGTATGGTACATATTAGTAAACCAATCATTGCTGATAATATATAAGGTAAGGTAATTTCTTTTTCTTTTTCTCTCTTAATTTATTTGGGATTTTTCTTTTTTTGTTTTGATATTTTTTTTTCTTTACTTTAGGTATAAATGCTGTTTCACTTCATGAGTTTTTGCGTTTTGATTAGCTTTTCTTGTAACTTGTAAATAAAATTAAAAGAAGAAAGAAGAAAAACTAGTCCAATGAATCAAGAATTTCCAAAGGTACCTTTTTGCATTCAATTAGACTTTTCCTTGGCAAATGCATCACAACAATAGCATAACTTGTGCAATGCTTTCTTCTCAATAATTCAGCATGTTTTCAAAACAGTAGATAAAACGCCAGGTGTCATGTACTTTTCCAGCTTCTCACATTGTACCTGGACCTAATTTAAACAGGAAGCTAGGCCTTTGACTATTGAGATTTCGCTGGTGCACATGGAAGTTTGCTTCCTGGTTACTGGTACTGATCACGGAACCCTTTCTGCCAAGTTCAGGCTTTCGTTAAGGGCCAAATTAAGTTAGAGTTCCACCAAACATTTGGTCTGGTGTCCACTGCATGGAACCAAAGGGAAATCCATGGAAAGTTAACAGGTATTGCACAAAAATATGAAATGAGCAGGTCTTGACATTTTGCATGTAGCTGGTCAACGCACCCTACCTCCCTACCTCCAAGCTCACATGAACTAAGCAGGGTGATATTCAGGACAAAAAGCTTCTTAAGAGCCGTGGTGATGCAGAGGTTAGAATGCAGTATTGCAGGCTAATTCTGTCAACTGCCAGCAGTTCGATTCCGATCGGCCAAGTTTGACTCAACCTTCCACACTTTCGAGGTTGGTAAACTGAGGACCCAGATTGTTGGGGGCAATATGCCGACTCTGTAAAGTGCTTAAAAAGAGCTGTAAAGTGGTATATAAGTCTAAGTGCTATTGTTAAGGCAACCCAGGCTACCTCCATGACTTTGAAGACTGTTGTGATGAGTTGTAAATGATCTCCTCCAATACTGGAACCCATAAGAAAATCCTGTCAACTTGATTTGGAATATATAAGGACCATTCTTAAGAGCTCCCAGCAAAGCCCAACATTATGAACATAAACTTCTTTTTTGCAGGGTTGAAACTGGATGTTTCCAAGTAACCTAATATAATGTTTGATGAAGAGGATCTTGTGTTTCAAGTACATATCAATTTCTTACATAAAATGGAAAACCTGTTGTCAGAAACTTGGGGGGGAAAGGAGAGAGTCCAATGTCATGCCAAGGGCCTACATATTTGGCTTGAGGGCCCATATCTCTGTCCCAAGCAACCAAGCAAAGGCAGCAAGATGGTCTAAAGGAAAATGGAGAAAAAGTTGGTGAAAGTACACAAGAGCCATTAGCAAATGAAAGAAACAATAAATGACAATGTAACAGTGGGAAAGGAAAGGAAAAAGAATTTCAAGATAGGCTTGCCTTGATTTTACTGCATAAGGTATAAGAGTAGGCAGTGGCAGGCTTTCAGAATTCTGTTTTTACACTCTACAACAATAACATGGTATTGTGATAGCTATTTTTTGATCCAGCCTACCTTGAAACGCTGATGGAGATAGTAAAGGGTGGTAGCATGTTCAAAACATGCTGCTTATATAAGCATAATCCTGACCCTTCTTCTTTGTCCAGAAACCCTAAGTCCTGTAGGGCATATAGTCCCCAAATATGTCTGTAACCCCAACCACATTTTTTAAAATTATTTGTGATAATAATTTTCCCATCCCAGAATTCACAAAAAAACTTCTCTCCTTAGCCCTTCCTCCTCAGCTCTGCAGACCATTTGATAAATGCTCAATGTGCTGCTTCTTAAACTAATTTGTAGGCTGCAGGTGCAGACTGGAAGACATATTTATAAAAGTATTCCAGTAAATGTTTAATCTTACTCTACATTAAAAGAGTAATCTTTATACCTTAAGACAACTTCCTGCAATGACAACCCCAAAAGGCCAACCTGAGACTGAAAAGCTGGAGGCTGGATCTCAGGTGACGATCCAAGTGGTGGACCAAATACCCAACTTCTGTTTTTGAGCTTGTTGGTCTTATGGCTCTGCCTGTTCCTTTTCCTCCAGAAAAAGTTTGAAATTCATTGCCCAAGATAACGATCTCATTTTGCCTAGGGGTCACCTGTGAGGCTTCGCTGCTCCTGTAATTCTGAAATTATGTTTTCTTCCTGAGTGGCTGCTTCTAGCACCATCCAGGCATTGCTTGTTTGCAAGAACCTACTCTCAGCAATGCAATTAACTTTTCATACTTGAGCGGTAAGAGTATTTAAAGCCCTTTTAAAAAATTTATGTGTAACTTGATGCTTCCTTGCAGAGCATATTTAATGGGTTTTTTTAAATGGGTAGGCTAAAGAGGATTAAAGCAGATCAAAAAAGGATTCATCTATAGGCTTCGTAAAGATAATATGATAATTATTAGAAGAAGCAAGGATTCATAAAGAACAAGTCTTGGTGGACTATTCTTATCTCATTGGATAAGTGCGCTGTTTCCTTATCAGGTTGTGAAAATGCTATAGACAGAATATGCCTTGATTATAGCAAAGTATTAGATAAAGTCCCTCATTCGTGCTAAGTTAACTAGCAAGCAAGTTATCTAGGCTGGTTGGGAAAGAAATTAAGCAGCACAATTATTCACTTAGAAAAGACAAAAATCAAAATGCAGGTATAAGATAGAAGATAACTGGTTTGGTAACAATATTTATGAAAAAGAGCTTGGAACAATAGTTGGTTGCAAACTGTGTATGAGTCAATAGGTGTCAGCCAAAAATGCAGTTCTTGTTGCATTAACAGAAAACAATGTACTCTAAATTATGTGAGACAACATAATTACCCATTTAGCGCTGAGAAAAGCAGAGTGGTATGATACCACAGCAGTTCAGATACTTGAATGGATATCATACAGTTCTACATACACACAAACATATGTGTTCTCATTAATTCTCAATGTGCAGATATGGTATTACAGATATAAGTCATATGAGGAAAAACCATTTCTAATTCAATGTAGAAGAGAGAATCCTTCCTATTAATAAGAACCCTTTGATAGTGGGGATTCCACCAGAGAAGCAGGCTGGAAAAGCCAAGGTGAGACAAGATATTTACTTGCATTGACCACCGAGTTTGATTAAATAAGCCAGCCCTGCAGTTCTGTGAATAGATAGGAAATCCCCTTTTTCACTTGAACATTGCAAAATGAACACAGCAATTCATGGTGTGTGTTTTTTAAAGGTGTGAAATGCTTTTGTGCTCTTAAAAGTAATACAATTGCACCAATCCAAACATATACTAAAATAACTCTACCCTATTCTTTATCCTTAAATTTGGCTGGCATCCATCCACCGTGGTTCTGCTGATGTCATAATTTAAGTAAATACTGTTGCAAGGTGTGTTTTCAAAAGTTGTGGTTTCTCATCCCCTTGGAAAACCTGTTTCCATTGTCTCTGTCTCATTTCAAAATAAATGAAACCTGCAATGTACAGTCACACAATCCTGTGTTTGTAGGTGTTCTGTCGCCAAAAAAAAAGAGACTCGCAGACCGGAGTTGAATTCAGCTCTTTTAATCATAACCAGTAACTTCAACTGCAGTTGAGCTGCGGCAGCCCCTTTTAAAGCGGCTGCTCGCAGCTCGCAACCAATGGCATCTATTCAAACTTCCCGCCGCTTTAGGCAGCCAATTAGATGCTCGCGTTATTAGCCAATAGCTTGTTGTGTTTATTAACCAATAGGAACATCGACTTAGAAGTCTCTATTTGAATACACTACACCCCTCCCCTCTTGGTTCGTTCCAACGTTACATAGTCGCGCAGGTAGGCGGGGCTCCTATGCGTCCTGGTTGACCTGCGCAGTTCAGTCCCTGTGCTGGTCTCCACTGGTTCGGACAGGCCCGCTGTCCATCCCACTCGTCTCCTTGGAACATCCTGGAAGGGTTCCTCAACCGTGCCACTCTCACCATGCCTTGTTGGGTGGACGGGTGTCTCCTTTTGCCCTGGGTTGGTTGGACTGACGGTGTGGTCTCCTCGCACCTTGCACGGGCAGGCTGAGTCGGCCTGGCTGCCTCTCTCCTGTGGTTCCTTTGGTTCTTCTCTTCTCTTGAAAACTTCTAATGGTAAGTGATTTTTATTTCTTTCTGGTATGTCTGTTTCTGGTTGGTTTTTTGTGACCGGAAGATTTTCATTTTCTTTATTTATAACTTGTTCCCTCCCCCCTCCGGATTTTTTATTACTCTCAGGGGGTGTTTGGGAAATTGTCTGTTCTGCACTTTGGGGAACGTCAGTGTCTCTTTCGATGTATTGTGACCGTATTTGATCGATGTGTCGTTTCCATTCTCTGCCATCAGCGGTTTCTAATCGGTAGGAATGAGGGCCAGTGATTTGTGTAATTGTTGCCGGTAACCACAATGGTTCTCCAGTGAGGTTTTTTTCATAAACTAAGTCGCCTGGTAAGAAAGAGCGGTACTTACTGGAAGAGTCTGGCAGCTTTTCTGGGTTGTAAGTGGGGTGCAGTCTATCCAAGTAAGAACGCAGCTTTCTCCCCATCAAAAGTTCAGCCGGGCTTTTGTTCGTAGCCGTGCATGGTGTTATATGTTGGAGGGTGAGCATGGTGTTGAATTTTTCCTGCATGTCATTTCCATCAAGCTTTTCTAATGCTTCTTTTGTGAAACGAACCATGCATTCCGCTCTACCGTTCGCCACCGGATGAGCTGGCGCTGTTAAGGCATGTCGTATTCCATGTTCTGCTAGAAATTGTTAAAAAGCCAATGCTGTAAACTGCGGCCCATTGTCCGATACTACTACATCTGATAGACCGTGGGTGGCGAAAAGTTTTTTAAGTTGTTTGGTGACGGCTTCTGTTGTTGTACAGTTCATGATGATAACTTCCAACCAGTTGAAATAGGCATCTACGATGATCAGGTAGGTGTGACCTTTTGTGGGGCTAGCGAAATCCATATGGATTCTTGACCAGGGGCCTCTGGGTGTCTCCCATTCAAGGACCGGTGCTGAAGGGGGTGTGGGTCTGGAAGATTGGCATTTGTTACATGTTTTAACCCAGGTTTCAATGTCTTTATCTATTCCTGGCCACCAGACGTAGCTTCTGGCCAGGGACTTCATCTTTACCATGCCAGGGTGTCCTTCATGTAACATGGTTCTTGTAATTTTTGAGGTACAGCCACCTGGTCTCCCCACAAAATGCATCCTTTTGCCAGAGATAACTCAGTTTGCCGGTTTTTAAACGGTTTAAAAGTCTCGGTTTTTATGTTTTCCAGCCAGCCCCGTCCCACCCAATTTAATATCCGGCCCATTAGTGCATCTTTAGCCGTCTCTCTTGCGATGTCCGATGCGGTGATTGGCCAATTTGGAATCGTTTCAATTTGTAATGTCTCTGTGGTGGGAGCTGGATCGTCATCGTGACCCGGCAGTGGTGGGCGGCTTAGAGCGTCTGTGTGGGATATGGCTTTCCCCGGGCGATAAATGAGTTTGTAATTGTAAGCTGCTAGAAATTCTGACCATCTAGTCATTCTTGGGGATAGGATGTTGGGGGTTGCCCTGTCTCCGGCTAAGATTCCTAATAACGGCTTGTGGTCGGTAATTAAAGAAAATGTCCTACCGTATAAATATTCGTGGAAACGTTTCACTCTCGAGATGACTGCCAACGATTCCCTGTCCAATTGACTGTAGTTTCTTTCGGTTTTTGACAACATCTTGGAATAAAAAGCGATCGGTGCTTCTCTGCCGTCTGGTAATGTGTGGCTAAGTATTGCGCCTATTCCGAAAGGGGATGCGTCGCAGGTGACAGTTAGAGGTAGTGTGTCGCTGTATTGAATCAAAACTGATTTCGATGTGATTAAGTCTTTGATTTCTTGGAACGCTGTTTCTTCCTTGTGGCCCCATTTCCAGTTGGCTTTTTTGTCGAGAAGTCTATGCAGTGGTTCTGCTACTGTTGCCTTCTGTGGCAGAAAGACATGATAAAAATTAATGAGTCCCCAAAAGGCTTGCAAGTCCGTTTTGGTTTTGGGTCTGGGAGCTTCCTTTATTGCTCGTATATTTTTTTTTGTAGGGTGGATTCCTGTTTCATTGATAAGGTATCCCAGGAACTCAACCCGGTTTGTGGCAAGTTGGCATTTTTCTTTTTTGACTTTGAGTCCTGCTTCTCTAAATTTTGTCAGGACTGCTCTTAAACTATCTTTTAGTTGTTTTTTGTTATCAGCAGATATTAGTACATCATCGAAATAGGGCACCACCCCTTTTAGTCCTTGCAGGAGGCGTTCCATCAGGCTCTGAAAAATGCCAGGGGCCACGCTTACACCGAATTGTAGTCTATTACATTTAAATGCTCCTCTATGTGTTACGATGGTTTGTGCCTCAGCTGTCTCACCATCAATGGGTAACTGTTGATATGCCTGTGCGAGGTCAAGTTTTGCAAAAATTCTTCCTCTTCCTAGTGAATGCAACAGGTGTTGGACTACTGGAACGGGATATGCGCTCTGTTGCAATGCGTGGTTCAGGGTGGCCTTATAGTCACCACAGATGCGCACGGACCTATCAGGTTTTATGGGGGTCACGATTGGAGTTTCCCATCTGGCATGGTCGGTTGGCTCTAGTACCCCCTGGGCGATTAGCTTGTTTAGTTGCTCATCAATTTTTGGTCTTAATGCAAATGGTACCCGTCTGGCTTTAAGCCTGACTGGAGCTACGTTCAGGTTTAAACTAAATGATATAGGGGTCCCACGGTACTTGCCTAAAGTTCCGTCGAATACGTCATGGAATTCTTCCATCAGGTTTTTTTCCCAGTCAGTCATGGTAACGTTGTTGATTCTTGTCACTTCGATTCCGAGCGGTTCGAACCATTCCAACCCGAGTAGGCTGGGGCGATCTCTGTCTATGATGGTTAATGGGAGAACTTCGGTGTGCCTTTTAAAGTTCACTGTGAAATGTCCCAGTCCCACTACGGGTATTTTGTTGCCTTGGTAGTCTTTGATGATCAGGCTTTGCTTTTCAAGTTCTCTTCGTTTAATGTCGGGTATCAAACTTTTAATTGTGTTCCATGACACCATCGATAAGTACAATCCGGAGTCTACTTCCATTTCGCACGGCTTGCCTTCAATTAGGACGTTGATTTGAACCTTCTTGGTGTTTGTTGTTCTAGCCGTTCCAATTGTGATAGTTTGGTGCGTTTCTTCTCTTTCATTTAGCCGTTGACTTTTTCCGTCTCGGCTCCAATGTTTTCCAGTTGATCTATCTGTGTTCCTGGGGGGGGGTATTGCCTTGTCTTCTTGGATTATAGCTCTTTTTGTTTCGGCATACCCTCACAATGTGCCCCCGTTTCTCACAATGCCGGCAGGTGGCATCCAGGAATCTACACTCTGATCTTGGGTGGTTTCCGCCGCAACCCGGCGGAACTGGAACTCGGGTTTTCTACTTCGTCTCTCTCTCCGGTTTCTTTCCTAGAAAAGCCTGTTTACTTCCTCGTCTTCGTCATCTGAATCGGAGGGTGATTCGATGTCCCCATGGTGTGAGGTCACGGCAGCGTGCTTCTGGGTTCCTTCTGTCTTTTTCTCTTTATTTGTGCTTGGGCTGCCCGTTGTATTCATCTGCTTCATTTTTGCTGCAGATTTCTTTGCGGCTTCAGCGGCGGTTGCTTCTGTGATGGCTTTGTTCGCAGTGATGTTGGGTCTGTTTAACAGTTTGCTCTGTAGGGTTGCATCTCGTAGTCCTAGGACTATGCGATCCCTCATGGCTTCGTCCATGTTGAGGAACTCGCATGCCCCCCCAATGTCTCTTAATGCTGCTACGAAATCCTCAATGCTCTCGCCTTCTAGTTGGTCACGCTTGTAAAACTCGTGCCTTCTAATGAGGTTGGATACGGCTGGTGCGTAGTGGTTTCTCAACATCCGATTTAGGTCTGGCCATGCCATCTGTTTAACGTCATTTGGTCTTGCTAATGCCTTGGCCATTTTGAAAACAGTCGGACCGCAATGCGTTAGGAATACAGGTCTCTTCCTCTGGTCGGTAATTCCTTGCAATTCGTTGCTTTATAAAAACATCAGGAACCTGTCGATGTATGATTC
The DNA here is from genome assembly GCF_049901735.1 of Notechis scutatus. Classification (NCBI taxonomy): domain Eukaryota; kingdom Metazoa; phylum Chordata; class Lepidosauria; order Squamata; family Elapidae; genus Notechis; species Notechis scutatus. The sequence continues at coordinate 167,525,601 of NC_142010.1, read as the reverse complement.
CCAGTCTTCTTCGGCTGGGTTGAACGGTGCGGGTGGCGAATTGTTGCCGGCCATCTCATGGGTCCTTCGGCTATCGTTCCCACGTGCCCACGGTCCTTGTCTCTTTAATCCCACCTTCGTCGCCAGTGTTCTGTCGCCAAAAAAAAGAGACTCGCAGACCGGAGTTGAATTCAGCTCTTTTAATCATAACCAGTAACTTCAACTGCAGTTGAGCCGCAGCAGCCCCTTTTATAGCGGCTGCTCGCGGCTCGTAACCAATGGCATCTATTCAAACTTCCTGCCGCTTTAAGCGGCCAATTAGATGCTCGCGTTATTAGCCAATAGCTCGTTGTGTTTATTAACCAATAGGAACATCGACTTAGAAGTCTCTATTTGAATACACTACAGTAGGTATCTGGTTTCCCACTATAGGCAACACTAGCCATGCCCCCAGTTTCTCAGCTTTTTTTTTTCTTTTTGAGAGAGAGAGAGTCTGCTTTTCTCCTTGTAAATGAAAGGTGAATAGATATTTATTAATTCATGCATTGTAGAAAGCTCTGGGGCAGGACATTCCAGCAGCTGGTCATCGGGGTGGGAGGGTGGGGAGAGCCAATAGTAATTGCTTAGCATTTGGCACAATTGCTATTGGCTTGTCAGTCAAAATGTGAGCAGCACCTGAAGACATTCTCTGCCAGATATCTAAGCATATAGACGATGCGGTATTAAAACCATTTCAAATCTGCAAATAGTGAGGACAATGTACATACAATGAGTTGGCTTTAAAGTGCCTTGTGAATGACTGATAAATAAAAGGCTGCTTTGCGGTAGACTTCAAGATATAAGCAAGCACAAATCACATGGGCAGTTATATCACTGCAAATGTCAAATGTCAAAACCACTATTCTTGGGGGGGGGGAAGTGGAACCATGATGTTAAGTGGGCTAGTGAGGTGTATTTCATTCTTTCTCCAATATGATCATAAAATAAAATAAATAAAATAAAACATTATCATACCTGGACTAAAGCATGTGGTTATTCCAGAGGAAACTTGTATTGGGGAAACATTCTGAAATTCCAATCATCTCTTTCAGCTAAGACTCTTCTGAATGGCAACTCCAAGTTTAAAAATAGTAGAAAGAATTTGAACTCATGTGAGGGCAAAAAGATTCAGAAAGTCTCAGATTTGAACTTCCTCTGTCTCAGAAACTTATTTGAGAACCATCTTAATACCTAGATCCAGTGGTGGGATTCAGCCAGTTGTTAAATTATTTGAATCCCACCACTGCCTAGATCCACTGTTTAGGGCAGTGTCATGGCTCAGTGGCTGAGATGCTGGGCTTGTCGGCTGGAAAACTGGCAGCCCAGGTTCGAGACCTGAGCACCACGATAGAGTGAGCTCCCGTCCTTGTCCCAGCTGCTGACAACCTAGCAGTTTGAAATCATGCATATGCAGTGGGGAGGTAACAGTGCTCCGTGACGTCATGCTGGCCACATGACTGTGCAAATGTCTTTGGACATCGCTGGTTCATTGGCCTTGAAACGGAGATGAGCACCGCCCTCTATAGTTGGCAACAACCAGTGAAGTAAAATCCACAGGGACTCCTTTACCACTGTTTAGTGGGATCACAACTGAACCCAACATTTCTGTGGCGAAGACAGTTGTTAAGTGAATTTTGCCCCTTTTTATGACCTTTCTTGTCACAGTTGTTAAGTGAATAAAGGGATTAACAGTTAAGAAAGAGGAATATAAATTGCAAGCATTTGCGGACGACATGATTTTCTTCATTGAACAACCAAAAGACGGGACCAAAATTAATGAGTGAATTAGAGAAATTTGGAGCAGTAGCTGGACTTAAAATAAACAAAAAAAAATCCAAATTAATGACCAAAAACCTAACAGAAAAACAGAAAAACAGAAAATAGAACTAGAAGAAATAATGCATATACAAGTGACAAAGAAAATGAAATACTTAGGAATTTGGCTAACCCCACACTGTAAGACACTTAAATAAAACAATTATGATAAACTGATACACCAGGTAAAGAAAGATTTAGAATTCTTCAAATTTCACTACTAGGCCGAATTGCTACTATTAAAATGAACATTCTCCCTAAATTCTTGTACCTATTCCAAACGATCCCAATTAAATTACATAAAAAAGTTTTTTGAAGAACTCAATAGAATAACCCTGAAATTTATTTGGCAAGGGAAAAAACCCAGAATAAATGTAAAAGCAATGCAGGATATGAAGAGCAGGGGAGGGTTAGCATTTCCAAACTGGGAGTTATACCATATGGCCACCTCGTTAGTTTGGTTGAAGGATTGGGTGAATTTAACCAATAAAAGAATACTATTTCTAGAAGGCCACGATTTACAAAGGGGGTGGCACGCTTTTCTATGGGACGTAGGGAAAACCAGTCAAAAATATTTCCATAGACATTTAATATTTCCATAGACATTTAATTAGAGACGCACTATTAACAATTTGGAGGAAAATAAGGAAAAAACATTATACAAAAGTACCAGTATGGATTTCAACAATGGAGGCAATGATTCACCCAAACAATTTGGAGCTTACCAAAATGATTAAATACAAAGACTTATTAGACCCACAAGGAAATTTGAAACCGAGGCTGGATCTTCAGGAGCAAGGACATAAAATTGATCAATGGGTTTACCTTCAGATTCAAAGCAGATATAAACAAGACAAAAAAGAATTCGGAATTAATAACAAACTGCAACAGTTAGATAAAATTTTATTAGGATCAAATAAAAAAAACATAACAAAATTTTATAACTACTTATTAGAAACAGAACTAGAAGAAGAAATTGTAAAAGGAAATATGATTGCTTGGAGTAAGAACGTAGGGCGCAGCATCACATTAGCGGAAGGGGAGAAAGTTTGGGGCAGAAACAATAAGATTACCAAATCGGCAGCATACAAGGAAAATCTTTATAAAATGTTTTATAGATGGCATCTCCCCCCTTCGAGGTTAGCGAAGATGCACCCCAACATGAGTCCGCATTGCTGGAAGTGTAGGAAAAAAGAAGGAACCTTTTTCCATATGTGGTGGTCTTGTGCAGAAACCCAAAAGTATTGGAAGAAAATCAAAACTTGGTTGGAAGAAATCACCAAAGAGCAGATCGAATACAAACCAGAGTCCTTCCTACTAGGGATTTTTGATAAGCAAATTTCCCAAAAAGCCAAATACATAACAATACACATTTTAACAGCGGCCAGATTAGCCTTTGCTCAACACTGGAAACAACATCAAATTCTATCAGAAGAAATGATTATTGAAAAAATCTCAAAATGCGCAGAAATGGATAAATTGACTTTGGCGCTAAAAAACAAAGACACTTCACTATACTACGATAGCTGGAATTGTTGGTATAATTGGATTGACCAAAGATAAATTATATATCATAAGGCATAAAAGAAAAGTATCAACCCATAATAACGAGGTAGCGATATAAGTTAAAAACAGGTGTGGTTATGACACAAGTTAAGGTTATGAAAACAAAAGAAGATCTTGCAAACTGTTAAAATAAGAATACTTTTTTATCTTGTAACCTCTTTCTTTCTTTCTTCCCCTTTCTTTTTCTTTCTTTTCTCAAAATTCTTTCCCTCTCTTCCTCTTCTCTCTTCTTTCTTTTTCTTTCTTTTGCTTATTTGTGTATGTATTGTGACTGGTTTTAATTGTAAAAATTAATAAACTATATTTATAAAAAAAAAGTGAATCACAACAATTGTTAAGATGGCAATACAGTTTGTTAAGTGAATCTCGCTTCCTCATTGACTTTGCTTGTCAGAAAGTCACAAGGGAATCACAAGGGCCCAGGACACTGCAGCAGTTGTAAGTACGAGTTGCCGAGTGCCCAAATTTTAATGACATGATGATGGAGATGCTGCAACAGTTGTAAGTGTGTAAAACAGTCATAAATCACTCTTTTCGGTATCACTGTAACTTCAAATGTTCACTAAACGAATCGTTGTAACTTGTAAGTTAAGGATACCTGTATCAATCTGAAAACTGGTTATTCCAGAGTCTAAGATAGATAGCTTTGATTTAAAGATGCTTTATTTCTCTATGTGGACTCAAAATCAAGCTCCACAGCAAAGCTAGAAAGGGTTTCCATAAGCTTTAGCGACTGCCATGTTGACTTGGTTGAAGATCTCCTGATCAGAATTGCTTTTTATCCAGCTAGCTTTAAACAAAAACAAAAACTCTGGGACTTCAAGCAGCAGCTAGAAGCAGGGGTGGGATTCTACCAGTTCACACCTATTTGCTAGAACCGGTTGTTAACATTCTAAGCCGTTCAGAGAACTGGTTGTTAGAAGAAATTACTAGCCTAATCCTGTAAGGAAGGCAGGAAGGAAATATTCTGGTGTTGCTTACAGAAACTGCCTCTTTGTTAACCCTTATTACATTCTTGGCAGGACTGGACTTCCTGTCTCAGGAACGTCTCTGGAGTTTTTTTCCCTCTCCTTTGCTGGTCCTTTGCTTGTGTGGAGTGACCATTCAAAGTTACAATGGCACTGAAAAAAGTGACTTATGACCGTTTTTCACACTTATGACTGTTGCAGCATCCCCACAGTCATGAGGCCAGGCGAGGAGATGCGTGCTTCGATGTGAGTGATGTTGAGTTGGCCAGACCCAGCCAGTCACATGACCACCAAACCATGCCTACCAACTAAGCCATGCCCACAGAACCAGTTGTTAAAAAATTTGAATCCCACCCCTGGCTAGAAGGGCTGAAAGATTATACCCCACCATCTAGCCCTGTGATGGCAAACCTATCGCACGCAGAGCCACTTCTGCCGGCATGCGAGAGGTCACCCAGAAGAGCCCCACTGCACATGCACGCTTGCCCTCCGCCAGCCAGCTGATTGTCAGCTATCTGCCATACATGCGTGGGGGGGGGGGATGTACACGCATGCGCAGAGGCATACAGTGTGGAGGGCGTTGCATGCATATGTGGAGGTGTGTGATGCGGGGGGGTCACATGTGCATGTGCAGGAGGGCGGGGGAGTCGCATGCGCATGGGTGCAGGCACACGAGTGCACTTTTGGCACGCAACATGGAAAAGGTTAGCCATCACTAATCTAGCCTATTGTTGCAGTTTTGTAACTGGATTCCATCTTCCATCCACCCACATGATCTTCAGCATCCTACTTTGAGAAAGGGCTCCTGAGAGTGAAGCATTGGGCAATATTTCAAGGAGCGCCATTAAGCATAGAGAGTGCTGCCAAAGAAAGCAATGTTTGAACTCTGCAATCCAACTAGAAGGACCAATGGCTGGCTGAGAAAACTGTGGAGTCCCTGGTGCTCTCTGAGCTGGGTTACTTGCTTGCTGAAGTTTCATTTCCCGGTTATGTAACATTTACAGTGCTAGAAAGAAGTGGGATTTGCTCTCTGTTTATATGAAAGTGGCTTGCCCTGTTAGTGTTGGTGAGAGTGTTTGTTTCTCCGTAGTTCATTTATTAGGTTGTTGTTTACTGATTTATTGTTTGGTGTTATCTTGATGGTGATCCCTGATTATCTGGGTATTGATTACTGTCTTGGAGGTGTTCTTGTCTTTTTGTTTCCTTTTTAGCTTTTTTATTGTCTCTTTGGTATGGTGTATACATTTTGTTTTTCTCTGTATGCCTGTTGATGGCTGATTTGTCTAAGCGCCAAGCTTCCAACAATTCTCTAAAATGTTTGGATTTAGCTTGGTCAAGATGTTCACAGTTTCCCAGTCAAAGCTCGTCTGTCCATGTGTTATGAAATTAAAGAATTTTCATCACGTCTTCTGATTATATTCCAACAGCCTCATTGGATGTTTCCTGACAAAACCATAGAAGGATAATGAACAAGGCCAGGAAAATTGTGGAGATGGCTCTTTAGGGGCAATTGAATCCCACATAGTTCCATATCTCCAGGTCATAGTACTTCTCAGAACACTTCATTTTATTTTCCAAGTGGTGGAGATAATAAAACAATGGACATGGCTGTGAGTAAGCACAGATAACATAATGCACAAACCGATATAAAAAGAATGTTCACATTGGTTCATTGTCTATGGACCAGAATATAATTTAGTCATTATTGCTTTCAAATCCTCCACTCTAGATGTGACTGAATTTGGAGAATGTTTTATTAATGGTATCAAACATTCAGAGATCCAGGAGAATGAATAGGGGTGTTCTCTTCCCATTAATTTCCCACTTTAACTTATCAACTAAAACAATGAAGACAGTTTATTTAAAAATCCAGCTCACAAGCTGGGTTGGAGTGGTTCTTAAAAAGTAAGCTCACTAGAGTCAACTAATTCCCATTATTCCAGGTTCTTGTTTACATTGGTATATTGTTGACTGGATTCTGATTTTTTTCAAAAACATAGAATTTCTATCTGGGTTTTTCAGAAGTACTTTCAATATGTATGCATATTGGGACAACTCTATCATAACGAGAATTCACCATTTCTGATAATAGTACTCTTAGCTTAATCCAGGAACGTTACACAAAACTTTATGGAGAAAGGATAGGCCTCCAGACAGTCTGCTCATATTCTCAGATTGGAAAACACAGCCATTAACAAGACTAGACATTGCAGTAGCTGAATACATCTCTGGTTCGGATAAAACTGTGGCATCTATAAACAGATATTGATAATTTGTGTTGTAGAATGCAACACAAATCATCCACAAGGGCTTGGTCTCCTCCGGGATGGATTGTCAGTGAGAAGAGTAGCTGATATGAAAGGAGTGGCAGTAGTTTATCTGAGTATGTTCACCTAGCAGCTGTGAAATTTATACTACATGACGGCACCTGATTTCCAGTGTGCATCCTAATCTTTATATCATTTTCTAGTTAAATTCAATTTTCTAGTTAAATGCAATAACTGCAGTTTGTGCAGTAAAATTAAGAATCAATTTAACCACAGGAAATCAGTCAACTTTAAAGGGACTGCTCTAAAGTATTGCAGCAAAATTAACTAGTCATAGGACACATTTATTACAGCATAACCTGTAGAGCAATAGAACCTACCTAATCTAAATGGACAAATAAGCAGCAGCGAGATCAATCCTCAGCAATTTTCACTATATGGGGCAGGGTTCTTTACACTTTCATAGGCCAGCAAAACATTTTTTTATTTATGCTTTTAGTCTTCCTTCCTTCCTTCCTTCCTTCCTTCCTTCCTTCCTTCCTTCCTTCCTTCCTTCCTTCCTTCCTTCCTTTTGGGTAGGTCTGAAAGGAAACGTTGCAACTGTCCAACTGCAATTAAATAGTATACAGGGGAATGCAATGATGCCACACAGTGTGAAAGAGCTCTCCCAGGACAGTCAACGTAAGCAATGAGCTGCAATGTTAAAGTGATTGGGATATTGGGATATTGAGCAAAAGCATGGGCAAATCATCTTTAGATCCTAAGTCAGCAGTGAGTTTCATATATGCACAAGTGCCAAAAAATGGGCTGAAGAAGGCATGAGACCGTCCGCAGTATTTCGGCAGCTGATCAGCACTGAAGTCTGAATAGAGTTGGCAAGTGTAATCAAAGCCTCTTTTCAGCCTGGAGAGTATTGTCTTATGAGGGTTTCCCGTCATGCAGATGAACTTAACTAAAATGCTGGACATTTGCCTAGAATCAAAACTGGAAGTCAAGTGCGCCTCTACAGCAGGGTTTTCAAACCTTGGCAACTTTAAGATGAGTGGACTTCAAACTCCAGAATTCTGGGAGTTGAAGTCCAGGAATCTTAAAATTGCCAAGATTGGGAAACCCTGCTGTACAGAGACATTAGAAATGGGGCTTGGGTGCATGCTCTGACTTGTACATACTGTTAGCACTTATAAATCCAAGCAAGTGGGGCTAATGGAAGCATAGCTATCCCTCATATGTACATTGTAATGTAAGCTTGTGCGTGTTTCTCTGAATTCTTTGAAGGAAGAATAGGTAGAAATTATCACAAGCAAATGGCATCATTACAATTTATACTCCTTTCCTGGGTTTGCCATAGCACTGGGATGCACATTTTGGAGCATTCCCACATGACCTCATCACTTGGTGTCAATTGTTGTGCCCCTGTTGTGTGATCCTTCAGAGAGACCTGAGCATTCCAGGCCATGAAATTTCCACAATCTTTATGTGTTGGCAGAACCTGCATATGCTTATTCCTTGTTCTTGGGCCATTTTTTTTTCCTGGAACTGAATCACTTCTTTGCTCGCTTTGAAGTGGAGACATCAGAGACAGCTAAAATACAGCCACCAGCCAATTGTAGCCCCCACCCCATTGTGGAGGAACAGGAGCTGAGGAGCATTCTGAAGGCTGAGGACCCTAGAAAGGCTGCTGGTCCTGACGGTATCTCTGGCCGAGGGTTTAAAGACTGTGCTGCTCAGTTGTCTGGCGTCTTTACCAGGATCTTCAATTGGTCTTTATCCCAGTCCACTGTTCCAACTTGTTTGAAGGCTTCCACCATTGTTCGCTGCCAAAGAAGTTCCCTATCAATAATCTCAATGATTACAGACCAGTGGCACTCACTCCTATCATCATGAAGTGCTTTGAGATATTGGTCTGCCGGCACATCATTTCTGGCCTGCCGCATACATTTGATAAACACCAGTTTGCATACAGAAGAAATAGATCTACAGAGGATGCTATAGCCATCAGTCTTCACACTGCTCTGACTCATCTAGAACAGCGGGGGGGGGGGATGCTTTTTGTAGATTTTAGTTCTGCATTTAACACAATTCTTCCACATAAACTAGTGTCTAAACTTCTGGACCTTGGACTTTCTTATTCAATCTGCCTTTGGATTATGGATTTCCTGTCTGGCCGCTCACAGAAGGTCAGATTAGGTAATCATATCTCTTCAGCCCTTATTCTTTACACTGGTACACCACAGGGTTGTGTGTTGAGTCCCTTACTCTATACTCTTTATGTTCATGACTGCATTCCCACTCATGCTAGTAATACTATTACTAAATTTTCAGATGATACAGCAGTGGTGGGACTCATCTCCAGCGGGGGGGATGAGTCTGCCTAGCGAGATGAGGTGGATCAGTTGCTTTCGTGGTGTGGAGACAATAACTTGGTTCTCAACACCAATAAGATCAAGGACCTTATAGTGGACTATAGAAGGAACAGATCAGACATCCACCCCTTGCTTATCAATGGAGACCGAGTGGAGCAAGTGGGCAGTTTTAAGTTTCTGGGTGACCATAAAAGAGGACCTGACCTGGGGTGCTCACATTGCAGCACTGGTCAAAAGGGCCCAGCAGAGATTATACTACCTGAGACACTCAGAAAACAACAACTGAATGAAAAACTGTTGGTGACCTTCTACCTCTGCACCATCGAGAGCATTTTAACTTACTGCACCTCTGTATGGTTTGCCAATTGCACAGTGGCAGATAGGAAAGCATGCCAGAGGGTTAACGTCATTGCCCAGAAGATCATTGGGTGTCCTCTCCCCTCTTTGGAAGAGCTTTATAGCTCCCGCTGCCTTAAGAAAGTTCAAAACATTCTCAAAGATGCATCTCATCCTGGGAACCCTTTTTTTAAACTATTACCATCTGGCAGCCGGTACAGAATAATAAAAACAAGGACAAATAGGCTGAAAAACAGCTTCTATCCCAGGACAGCAGCTCTGTTGAATTCTATTGTATAGTGCAATATTAATGCAATATCAGGGGTTTTCAATTCAATGTGTGGAGTATGGATGATGTTTTATGTTTACTTTCAGTCATAATGTACACTGAAGATGGTATTTAATTTCCTTGTATGAGGTGCAATGATAAAAAAGTAAACTAAACTTTTGTAGCATATTATCTCTGATCACCTGCACATTGGCAGGGCTTGTCCAAGAGCTCCAGGTTCATTTTCTTAACATTTTGAGTGTTTCTGAATATTTGGACAACTGGATACAGAAATGGCTGAATTAATAGATATTTGGGAAAGGGAAGAAAATTCATAAGTCGTTCTCAAAGTCCTATTTTCCCACAAACACTTGGAAGCAGGAGGCCAAATGAAACTGCATCTGCAAGAAAAAATCCTCCCTGTCACCTTTGTGTACAGAGTGAAGCCTCTTTCCGACATATTAGAAGCTGTTGGTCAAAAAAGTAGGAGCAACTGATCAGATTCACTGCAGAGAAGGGCCATGGTTCACAATGGGGTGAAACAGTCAATATCACAATGTTGTGACAACATGGACAGTTTAGACTTCCTACCAAATCCAAAGTGCAAAGAAGGGAACTGACTTTGGGTTTGATTCCTGAGGATTGCGTGGACACATCCATGTACTTTTCTGGCTACTTAGGACAACAATGGTTTGCCACTGCCTCATTCTGGGGTGGTTGTTTAACTTCCCAGTTTTCTCATCTCTCCAATCATGCCTGCCTGATCCTATTTAGCTTTCCATCCCAGGCAAAGCCAGCCAGATCCTGTATAGCCTGAGTGATCCCCTCAAGGAGGAAGCATACTTTCAAAAAGAGGGATAAAGAAAGATTGAATCTGTACATGATCTGCTGCATATGCTAATATATTGCTGCCCTTAGTCAACATTGAGAAATGCAATATAGATAGAAATATAATCACTTTCACTATAATGAAAAAGCATATGGTTATCTGCAAGATGTGCCTCCTGATGTGTAGGTCTCCAACAGCTCACTTTTTATGGGTGACATCAAACGATGAAGCCCTCTCCCCTGTCTCAAGAAGGGACCATCGTCTGCATTCTAACTCTGAAGGGGGGCACAGGCAGAGGTGGCATTCAGCAGGTTCTGACCAGTTCTGGAGTACCGGTAGCGGAATTTTTGAGTAGTTCGGAGAACCGGCAAACACCACCTCTGACAACTATAAAACGTGTATACAAAATGTCTCTGACTGGCCCCGCCCCCGTCTATTCTCTGCCTCCCGAGTCCCAGCTGATTGGCTAGGTCTCCTTTTGTTGCCTTGCACAGGAGAACGGAGCTGGAAAGCAGGTTAGTGGGATGGGGAGGGAATGGGGATTTGCAGTAACCTTCCCCCAGGAGTGGGTTGGGAATGCATATTTTGTAGTTTCCTTCCCACGGAGTGGGGTGGGAATGGAGATGTTATAGTATCCGTCCCCTGCTATGCCCACCAAGTCACGCCCACAGAACCGATAGTAAAAAAAATTGAATCTCACCACTGGGCACAGGCACTAGGAAGTGTGTAACTCCTAAGCATGGACAGTAGACAAAATAAAAATAAAAATCAGGCAATTGCCTGAAGTTTCCCCCTCTCTAAGGATTTGCTTCCAATGGTCTTCCTCCTTCTCCCTCTCTCTCCCTTCCTTCGACCTTTCCTTCCTTCCTACCTTCCCTCCCTCCCTCCCTCACCCTGCAGCAACAGCGGCTGTTTACCTGCTAGTCCCCCACCCCTGCCTCCCTTTTTAGGAACATTGTGTTCTTTACTGACGCTTGTAGTTATACCCTGGAGCAGAAAGTGTATTTCTTCCCATCCTCCCCTTTACAAGTGGCAGAAAAGGGCCAGGAGATTGTAATCTGCACCAGGCAAGACTGTTAAGCAAGATGTAGGACAAAACGGCCGACAGTTAAGATCACCACCGTTCACTTACTGACCTAGCAGCAAATAAAATAGCCAGGGAAAAATCTCACCTGTCATGGAACTGTTAGAGGTACAGAAATTCTACCGCTGCTATCAGTTGTGGTCAGATCTGTTTGTCCTGCCCAGGCTGATTCATGGGAATACATTGGAACATTTCATTGTTCGGTAATTTCGCAAGGACTCAATAGGACTTGCGGGGGGGGGGGGCAGTTTATTCTGCCAAGGAGGTCTGAGGTTCTCTTTTCCCCCATTCACCTAGGTCATAAGTTTGCATTTAAAACACAAGACCTGGTTTTTAAAGAAAGTCCAGGACCCCCCCCCCAAAAAAAAAATTCCTGAGACCTTTTATTTATTGTTTCATTCTGCTCCGCTGCCTTTTCAAAATGGCAAGTAGTACTTCAATACTGTGAATAAAATAGATGATCAGTAAAATTTATTGCACAAATTCCTCAGTTTTAATGAAAATAGGAAGAAAAACCCAGTAGAACTGGACCTGCAAGGAAAGTTGAGAGCAAAGCAATCTGAGTAACCGAGCCCAATAAAAAAAGTGAAATAAATAAGAATCTACCACAGTCAACCCACAACTGTGAAGAACAATATGAACTAACAATGGGTTTTTTAGTATTTGTTAAAAATAATAAAGGAATTTTGTTACATATAATTGGAATATAGTTCTCATGGTCTTTGGGTTTTTTTGTCAGTGCTATGCAAACCGTTCATGTCGCCAGAGTTAAGAAAAGATCCAGAGAGTGCAATATGGGATTAAGCAGTGTCTCAGTCATCATGATGTCATCATGATGTCATCATGAAGATGTGACTTCATCTAAATTGCATGGTGATTCAATGCATGTGATGTAATGATAGCTTGTACTGAACAGCTATGGGAAAGCAACTTTTTGACTTTTTACTTTGGTCTCTGCTGAAAGAAAAAAAAAAGTCATCAGCAGTCATGTTGCAACTTGGATTATTGAAATGAGAAGGCTCATAAACAGTCACAGAGTCTACTTTGGGGCAAGGCAGGCATTTTAAATATATCCAAGGCTGATTTTCCCCCTCTCACTTTTTGGCTTCTGTTACCATATGGAGGATATATATCCACAAATGAAGATATTCCACGGCTTTTTCTTTGTCTAAAATACATATATTAATTTGTGGCTTTTGTTTGGGGTAAATCATCTGAATCACACTATAGCACACAGTACTCAAAGCTGCTGCCCATTATAATTTTACTAGGGAAAAGTCAAGCCCCACCCACTTTCCATATACAGATACTGCCTGGCTGGCCCATATTATTTCAAAGTTCCCACCTCTTTGATATCCATCACCCGAGGCAGCTGTTTCCTGCCCAGCAGTAGAGCATATTCTCTGCCCAATTCCAGAAACATCCAGTTCACCACATTGAAAGATCTACCTCCTCAGTTTCATTATAGGTGTGAGGTCTGAAAACGGTCTGGGATTGGTTTTATATGTGCAAAGAAGACCAGCTGGTCATGATCTAACAAAGGCAGTATATAATATAGAGGACATAAAAATAGGATTCACGTCCTTTCCAAGAAACTAATTTGAGAAAGCATCTCAGACAAGCCACTCCTCTATACACACAAAGAGGGGCAGGAGCACTTGTAGAGTTGCAAGATTCAGTTACTATAGCTGTTCCACTAAAAGTAGTTTCAGACCTATATGGCAATGGTTTCTTAGTCTAGTCTATCTTACAGGACTGACATGTATAGTATAAGGCAGGGTTGTCAAACTTGATTTCATTGAGGGCCGCATCAGAGTTGTGTTTGATCTCAAGGGGGCAGTGTGGGTGTGGCCAGGGTACGCATGGCCAGCTCGACGTCACTGGTGCTGGGGGCACCTGTGGTGGCCCAAGCGCTCTGCCAGTGAAAACAGGCTCCCAAGCTCTGTTTTCAGCTGCAACGGCTTCCTGCAACCCTCTGTCTGCAACAATGGAGCTTGAGAGGGGCCATTTTCTCTGGCAGAGGCCCCACGGGCCAGTCCAAAGCACCCGGTGGGCCAGATCTGGCCCCCGGGCCTTGAGCTTGACACTCCTGGTATAAGGCCACATCCCATTACCAGGAGATCAGAGACAGTCCCCCTGATCTCTTCAGATTATGTTCCTCACCTCCTGCACACACACCCAACCTGAGGCCACTTTTCTGGGCCTTGATTTGGCACCCTCATGCATAGAAGTCCTCGATGTATGTGCGGGTATGTTTTTACTCATATGCTTCTTTTCAGGTAGTCCTTGACTTAGGACCATTTAATGACAATTTGAAGTTATTATGACCTCAGAACAAATTGCTTAAGACTTATCCTCAAAGGTCCGACCATTGTACTATCGTATGGTCATGTGATCACAATCTGAGTGCTTGTCAAACAGCCTGCATTTATGATGGTTGCAGTGTCTTGCATTCACATGATTGTGACGTGACCTTCCCAGTCAGCTTCCAAGCAAAGCCCATTGGAAAAATTGAATTTGGTTGATGACTCTGGTGTTTTGCTTAATGAACATGGTAAAATAGTAATCAAATCAGGTCCAGTCATGTGATAATTTGTTTAATGATCCATTGTGTATCAATCAAATTTGATCTTATGGTTGTGTCTGCCATCTTGACTTTTTTGACCTTACAATGGACGCCTCTGGCAGTCTGTATATATGAGACAAGTATGTGTCTGCATATGTCAAAATTTAACTGTCAACCAATAAATTTACATAATAATATCGACAATTATTTAAAATAATTATAAACAATGATTAAATTGATTAAATTTGCCAATTCATGCAGTAGTCATGTGGCCATACCTCTTTTTGCTGTGCAACCTCCATAATTCCTTGAAAAGCTATTTTGATTTAACAAAATTTGTGCACCCATGGCTAGAATCCAACCCATAATTATTCAAATCTAGAGGGAGGGAAGAAGGCAGATTAGGATTAATCCAGTTTAGAAATCCAGAATTTCACTCAATTATATATCAAATGGAGGGGGGGGGGGAACTCGAGTGTGACTAAAAGTCAAGAGTTTGGAGTGTTGTGCATGGGAAGGATATATAATGTATGTCCTTGTGTACCTCATTCTGTCTGCTGTTGGATCTTTTTTGCGCTCTTATTTTTGGTATGGTTGTAATGAAGAAGGTTGTAATGAAGAAGCAACAAGCAACTTTCATGAGAGTTTTTAAAAAGATAACTCCAAGGCAGGGTCAGGAAGCATCTGTAACTGCCAGAGTAATAAATTACTCTTTTATGAGTCAGTTTGGTGTTGGGTGGCCCTGATACTGAATAAAATAAATAAATAATGTGGATTAAAGCCAAAAGAAAACATGGCATTAGCCACATAAACACAACATAGTAAAATTCTCTTTCCACCCTTTCACAGGTAGAAATGCACCCCATCAATGTTTGGCCATTCTCCTGTATTTTATGCATTGTCCATCTTGCACCTCCCATTCATTTAGTCAGCACCCTCTATTTTCTTGCCCTCTTTTTCTCTCCTGGTTATGAAAGAAAGATCCTTTCACAGATTTATTTCACAGCCAGTTGCTGCCCCTAAACTCATAGAAGATATGATACGTCAGTGACCATAAGCTGGAACTAAAGATGAGGCAGGTTTGATGCACAGTTAGAAGCCTGTGAATCCAAGTACTGTTTAAAATTAGGGACTGTAGTTTAGTAACTCATAGATCTTCACATTTAAGCAGAATGTGTGGTAGAGCAATTATCTCCTTGGTACTTTCTCTTGGTTTTACCAATTGTTTCTTATCCTCATCTACTAATCAGTGAACTGAGACACTGCTGCTGCTTGCCACAGCAGCACAAAAAACTTTTCTTTCATCCCAGCCCCTTGTATGGGCGGAGAGAGCCAGGGAGGGCGAGAGCAGGACAAGTTGCAAGATTGATCTGGAAAGGAACCAGTTTAATCCCAACTATCAGGAAAAGGCAGCTGCCAGCAAACCAAGACCAGACTTCTCTGATCAGAGTGGAGAAGGAGGAGGAAGAGGAGGAGGAGGAGGAGGAGACCACCTCTCTCTTCTGGAGGAGAGACATCTCCCCTTCCCCAGGTGCCCCTCACTGGAGAAGCCACCAAGACATGAGCATCACCACAAGAAAAAGGCACGAGGTTGGTCTCCGTTTACTGTAGTCCTGCAGGTAGGTACAGAGAGCACAGGGGGAGAGAGAGAGGAAAAACCTTTGGGAGGAGATCAAGGACAAGTGAGATGCACGCGAGGAGGAGGAGAGAAGGATGCCAATGATTTTCTAGTAGACTATTAAATTGTACCATCGTTTCAAAATCTATGTAGCTGAACAGGATTTCTAGGCAAATAGACACACACACACACACACACACACACACACACAGAGAGAGAGAGAGAGAGAGAGAGAGAGAGAGAGAGTCACAACAGTTAGATCGATCAGATAGGGATTTTTGCCTTGGATCCAGACTTTAAAGGCATCCCAGAGCCAACTTTGTAAGCTCATCCTTGATGGAATGAGCCCATTGTTCCATCTTGTGAAGGAAATATTTTCTCTTTAGGGATCCTGTGCCGTGATGCTGAAGTAGCGAACTGCCAGTAGCCACCCTCTACCACCCTCTCTCGTTTCCAGAGCAAACCTTTCCTCGCTTCCATGCAATTATGGTATGTAGCACTTTCTCAGAACAGAATGTCTCTTTATTCCCTCCTGCCGCTGCCACCGCCGCCACGATTCCTGTATCGCATTGTTTGTCCAGCCGCTCCTTTTGTAGCTTACTTTGTGCCTTGTATCTCCTGAGATTTAATTACTGGGTTTAAAAAAAAAGATCCGTGCTTTTTCGCATGCCACGATGATGAACTGTCAACAGTCAATGCAATGATTTTTAAAAAAAAAAAACATGGAAAAATCATAGCAGGCTGGTTTTGATTTATTCTTAGAACAAGATAGAGATGAGACTCAAAGTGGGTGCATTACAACTTCAATGATATTAATAAGCGTCTTTTGAGAAGCTGATCCACAAAGGAGAATTGGAGTGGCTAAACTTTCCTTTGCTTGATGCCCCAATGCTTCCCACTGGTTTTGTCTTCTGCCGGGAATTCTCTCTTTTGGCTTGCATGAAAATCAAAGATGCTGCGTTTGTGTATATATCTGGGGAAGAGGTCCTAAGTGCAGCATCCAGAGAGCTGGGTGTTAAGAGGTGATGTGCCCTCTTAACATTGTCTTCTTTTCTGGACTGGGGGCCAACTGGCAAAGGAGTTTTAAATGCCAGAACCCAGCCAATGGATGGGCGATGGAGAGAGAGGGAGAAAGAGAGGAAGGGAGGGAGAGAGAAGGGGGGAGGGAGGGAGAGGGAGAGAAAGAGAGGGAGGGAGAGGGAGGGAGGGAGGGAGGGAGAGAAACATGAGGCAGGGAGCTAATAATACAGATTCATAATAAAAAGTGGTGCATTGCAGAAGAACATCTTTGGCACAGCCCATTGACCAATTCTAGTGGATTAACTTTTTTCTGGAAATAGACAATAGGAGTGTCCCTTCTTTGCTAGCACTGGGCTTAAGTCAACTTTCAGCACAATGGCAAGTTTTTTAAATTACGCTTTTAAATTTTGGCAGGTGTTTTAGGGAAAACCCTCCTGTGGGTTTCTTCCTGTTTAACAAATGGACTCAGAGGAATAAAAAACCCATTTTCATTTCTGGAAATTCTGCTGTAAGCTTCCACAGGTGTCAAAAGGTCATCGTCAATACTATTCTACTATTCTACAATACTATAGTGTTAATAGCTACCTAGTAAATGGTTAATACTATCAATCCTATAGTACTGTTCAATGCTATATGAAGCTCTTTGGCTGAGATAGTCTGTAACTTTAAGAGATACATATTTTACCTCAGAACTTGGGAACAGCTGTCTTTATCCTAGATATTTGGAGGCTATTAGTTGGGAAGAAGACACAGACAGACAGACAGACAGACAGCAGTGATACTATATAGAATTTGCTTGCCTAGAGTGATATGTTTCAGTCAGTTTAAAAGTCTCGCCCTAATTCTGTGTCTATCCTAGCTTCTGGTGGAGTGTCTTTTTGCCATTTCAGTTCACTAGAAAGCTTGTCTATTTTCTCTCTCTACATCAGGAGCTTGCAATGCTGATAAACGCTTTTAAGCTCCAGCCTGAATACCGCACCATTCTTTTCATGGCAATTCACTTGAAGACAATCCAGAACCTTCAAGTCATGATGCAACTATTTGTTCTCCACGCTGTTCAACCTGTGATCCTGCTGGGACAAAGTGCTCACAAGTGTTTAATCAGCATGGACAATGATTGGAATGGAATGCCTGGCCTTTGCCAGAAGACAGTTTATTTCCCTACAGCAATATGTAACTTCCTTAGGCAGAGTTTTGTAACTGGGCAGTGATTGGGAACAGAGTACATAGAATTACATGCATCCTACGCTGTCATAGTGACATGCAAAAATTAGCCATTGGCTTGAGGGTGGCTATGTTGATTCCCCATCCCATCCCCTGCCAAACCTTGTGAAAAAAATGGCAGGGAAATATCAATTTGCATTTGATGTAAAACTGCACCTTCAACCTGGGTATGAACATTATGTTAAGGGATGAAAAGTGGTGGTTTTTTGCTCCTCATTTTATTCACAGCCTGCCTCAACTTTCATTTCAGCTCTTCTACTTATATGACTTTAAGTAGGACAAGAAATTGAATAATATATTTGACCATTACATACCTGAAATGCCCACCTAGCAAAAATCTTGTGACAATGCCCTATATTTCATGTTTATATCTGGCACTCTATTGATTTAGCATTTTATCAATGTCAGAGGAGAGACAGAGACAAAGAAAGAAAGAGATTCAGCCCTAATGTCAGTATATTTTTAGCCAGACGGTACATCCCCAATGAACTAGCTTCAGACTTATTACACGTTTTTAAAAACTGCTTTTTAGATAAGGAACTTCACAAAGCAGTTTATAGTAATAATAGAACACAAATTGCAATAGCCAGTGCAGAGATTAAATCAAAGGTTTAGTCTAAAGAATGATAAATACTTTTAAGTCTATGTAAAGAAATAACAAAGCTGGCAAGTTTTTATTTCTGATCCTCGTTTTCTTTACGAGACAATCATAAACAGATTTTAAGATTAAATGAACCAGCAACGTCTATTTTCTCACTTAATACCTATAATCCCAGATCTACACTGTTAACATGTTTAATAAATAACCGAGTGCAATTTTCTGTAAATATATGGTAAGGAAGGACCATCATACAGCAAGGACAACTGGCTTTTCACTTTTCTGAGTGAATGTATTGTTTGTTATGAGCAGATGCTATGTCTTTTCTCTGAGGCCTTTATTTTGGAATTTTTTGATTCATTGACAATGGCATTTCCTGCTTGGCTGCTGCATCAGGTTTTTATTGATTATTTCATCACTTTTTGATGTACGTACTACAGGACTTTGCATAAAGAGTGACAAAAGCAAAACCCAAGGCTCAAGGAGCTAAACTTTAATAAGAAAAGAGAGAAAAACAAACAGAGAAGAGGGCATAGGAGAAGACCACTCCTCTACTCACATGATTCATTCATTCATCCATTCATTTATACTGTACAATTTATCATCTCAGCAGAGTCCAGATAGTTGACAAATAATGATGAGCAAGCTCTGGTGCAAAAGACTTCAGGGGAAAAAAAGGATTTTTGACATGTCTTCCCCAGTTTGAGTCCATTTTTGGTGGATATTAATTCATATTCTGTTCTGCTGTTACTTTAAGCACTGAACAGAAGGAACAAAGTCTGCACAAAGATTCATATTTAACAATATGCAGCCCATGCAGTTATTTACAGTATGGTTTGTTGGTTTATTGCACAAACTCACAAATTAGACTAATGGATAAAACCATTAATCAGAGCTCGTCTTGTGTTAAGCACTGAACAAAATAAATTTATTTGTACATGATAATACAAATAAAGTACATGAACTTGTTATACGTAATATCCAGCATTAATGTTAAATGACCACAAAAATCCATATTTTAGTTCAAAGATGTATGTTATAATAGACAAGCTAATGTTTAAAGTAATACTTTAATATTTTGCATAATTTTATAGATTCTGAAAAATTACATGTGATGCCTGCCAATATTATAATGATACATGGAAGAGGATTCTGGTTGCAATGTTACCTAGAAACCTAGTTGCATTGAATTTATTTGGATTTATCTTCAAGGAAGCATGCATAGTGTAGGGCTGTACTCCATTCAATTATACCAAGACACAATGTCTCATTCAAAATGCCAAGTCTTTTTATCTGATATCAGGACTTTCATATATGAATGGTAAAATCAGAAGCAAAAAATTCATAGTACTGTTGAATATTTCTTTTCAGCTTTCAGCTATGAAGGTTGAAAATCAGTCAGAAGGCAAGAAGGTGGAGCAGCCCAGACTGGAGGCAAAGCAACAGAATGTGAAGGTGGAAACTGAGATGGATGAAGAGAAGAAGGAAGAAAGTGAAGGCCTCATTGAATTCTTCAGTTCCTACCAGGATCTTTTCCAATTCTTTTGCAACAATACAACCATCCATGGTGCCATCCGACTGGTTTGCTCTAAGAAGAATAAGATGAAGACTGCGTTTTGGACAGTTCTTTTTTTCCTGACTTTTGGCCTCTTGTACTGGCAGTTTGGAATCATTTATAAAGATTATTTCAGCTTTCCAGTCAACTTGAATTTGAACCTGAACTCTGATAGGCTTACCTTTCCTGCTGTCACATTATGTACTCTCAATCCTTATAGGTAAGACCGGTGGTCTTTCAGGTCTGTGTGTTGTGCTCTCCTGGCATTGATATTTGGGGAACTGTGACCCATTAGGGCATTTGATTTATAAAACAGAAGCTATTGACTGTTAAAGTACACAGTTACCCTTCCCCTCAAAGCTTCAATACAGGGCTCAGAACTCAATAAGGGAATCAACTGCACCCAAGACAAACTCAAACTTCTTTCCCTGGCCTCCTTGAACTTGTACCACACTGTGACACCCCCCTCCCCCCAAATCTTGCATATGATCTGCCCTAGGTCTCCCCCGCCTCCCTACGCCCTCCAGGCACTCCATCCTGCTTAACACCTTTATGTCTGGAATTACAACAACTGGACAGCTAGGGTTGCCATGACTAAGAGATGCAGTCATGTGATGTCACATGTTATGACTGCATTACTTAACAACATCGTAAGTTGTGGACTACCTGTGTCTGTAGCATTGTAGATTTTAGTGGTGTAGAACTAAAGGATTATTTAGTAGTCTTCCTATAACAGTTTTTACATTATTTTCACAAGGCACTGTTACTTGCTACAAAATTCCTCTGAGTAATCATTAGTGCCCAAGCAAAGCTTCAGGATTTTCAGGAGAAATTTAAATTTTAAATGTAATTGCCCTGAATATTTCTGCAGATGTTCAGATTATAGAGGTTGAATTCCTGAATTCTTCTTCAAAGGTGCGACTTATCTAGAGACCTGGCTGCTATTGCAAAGTATCTTCCCAGTAATGCCAAGTATGGCATAACCATGCCCTAATAATCTTTTTTATATTTATATTCCCTGATATTCCCTTTATTTTATCCCCAGTCCATGAATGAGACAGGCGGCAGCTTAAGCTGTCCTTAGCTGCACTGGTGGCAGTAATTTGCTCCACATCCTTCCTCAAGGTGTGTGAAAACTATTAGGCTTTGTCAAAGTCATGTGATTCAGAGTGACTGGGACCTGGACATCACTGAGATGGATAAGGACAACGGATGTCATGCTATCATATTTTCTTCCAACACAAGAATGAATGAATAGTATTATTAGAGGGGAGACATGCTCCAAGAGTCAAGAATTCCAGAACTGATTTTAATTATGTGGTGCTTGGGCTAGAAAGCATAACAAAAATGATAAAGACTAGGTAATTATTAGGATTTAATTTAAAATTTAATTTAATTGAAGGAATTGTAAGAAAGAGAAAGATTAAGTCAATTGATTATTTTAAAAATTATTCATAATGGTAATTGATTTTTAACAAAATACTATAATGGTTGTTGAGAATGGATAAAAACAGAATAATCTCAAAAATAGATGCACTTTCCTCACTGTTCAGTACTGTAAAATAAATTATAACTGTTAGAATAGGGATTAATTTAAGCTTAAAATTATTTATTAATCAATGATTAAAGATACGTTGATGGGAATTCAACCACCAAGCCAAGGATTAGAAGAGTGGGGTGAGGTGATCAAGACTAAGATGCATGGGCACACGTTGTTATTGTAATTGTGTTTTGATTATCACATTTCTGGGAGTGTAAGCCTTAACGTGTTACAGAAAGCTAAAAGTGATCCTGGACCTGAAATACCATAGTTAGATCTTCCCTGTTCTAGAAATGATAGCTTCAGTCCAACAATCTTGGTAAGAATCCCAGCACAGCTGGATCCTAATTCATCTTGTGTTCACCTCTGATATACTGTATTGTTAAAAGAAAGTGAACTTTAGCCTTCCAGAGCTTGTGCCTTTGGATATGTTGAATTTTGGTAATATTGACAGAGATTTCTGGAGCTTATAGTCTCACACATCTGAAGACCAGCAATTTATTAACAATTGGACACTGTATCCCTGAAGCCAATTCTTCCATCTTTTAGGTACAGTGCTTTTCGGAAAGACATGGAAGAATTGGATCAAATGACCCGACAGACTCTTCTGGAAATGTACAAATACAATATGTCTTTGGACCATAAATCCTCTCAGAAACGCATCTCTAGGAGCCTATACAATCACATCCAGCGCTATCCATTGCATCGACGCAAACGTGATATACGAGCCATGGATGACAAAAACCGTCAAGTGGGCAAAAGGAATTCAAGCATTGGTTTCACCCTGGTAAGCATGACTTTAGATTTTTCTTGAACAGCTGTTCCAAGACCCCTCAATCTCCTTCATGACCAAATTCCTGGATCTGAAAAGTGTCCATAAATCAAAATCATGAATATGTTATCCTCCCATTATCGTGTGTGTGTGTGTGTGTGTGTGTGTGTGTGAGAGAGAGAGAGAGAGAGAGAGAGAGAGAGAGAACGAATGAGAACTAAATATGTTTATCCTAATGAAGAAAAGGCTTAAGGGGGACATGATAGCAGTTTTCCAATACTTGAGGGGCTGTCTTAAATTCACTGGAGCTGTTCAGGAATTGGGGATAGGGAAAATACAACATCAACTCCTCATAATTTTTAAGGCAAAATAGCTAATACAGTCACAAAAATCTTGCTTTGGTGGTAGGGGAGAGAGAGAAGAGAGGGGAAGAGCAGCACATGATTAAGTAAAAAATTCTCACTGGATTGTTCATTTATTTACAAGTATTTTTATGCCACTCACAGAATAACAAAATTCATATTAATAATGTTGCCTCAACTAAATCCAAATTAAAACATCATCTTCATAAAGCCACAATCTATACTGTAGCGCCATCCCAGATATCTACTTATCACATCCTCTGCTCATGAATGAACACTTAAACCAACAGGTTTTCTAAATTCTAATAATGAGGGTGCTTCTTTATTTCTAAGGAGTAACTGATTGCTCAAGATTTGTGTAGAGAATGTTGGTCTCCAAGTCCACTCCTGCCTCATCCTGCAGCGGGGCAGAAACTCTTAGCAAATATGCTCTGTTGGCATGCCTCAGAGAAGCAGATATTTCCTGGAGCAAGCAACCTCATAGTTACCCAGTTGGGATTTTGAGGATTCGAATTGTGAAGTGAATCTGAAAGCAAACCGGCAGCCAATGCAGTTCCTGCAGTCTAGCAGCCATGCAGAAGTGGTGTTCCTGATGTTCTCTGAGCTTCATGGTTTGCTTGCAGATATTTCATGGCCTAATAATGGAAAATCATCATGTATGCAAGTGTATCAAGCCATGGCCATCAGGATGGGAGCTGCTGCATCCCTGTACTAGCTTAATGGTCTTTGAGGGAGTCCCATATAGAACAAGTTATGGTATCGGTTCCATTCCCAGAGGGCAGTCATTGAACTAAATAAGGCAGTCTTATCACATGTGATTAAGTTATTTGAGGGCAGTTCTATTGATTATTGAATCCAGTATATACCTGTCAGCCCTGGATCTATCTTGATTCAGATTAGGGCTGCCACAGAGAGGATGAGCAACTGTGGGAATCAGACAATAGTGAGGAGGGAGGATAGCCACAACAACATTCTTTCAAAAGAGCTCAAGGCCGAGTTGCTGGAGTTTGGAGGGGTGTGTGACAGGACTTGGCGGGAGTTCAGAATTGAGGTAGATTGGAGAATGAGACTAAAGAATCATCAATAGGGGCTGGGTGTGAGTTTTAGTGTAGAAGGGGGAAAACATGGGAATTCAGATTCGGGTTTTCCCCGGATGTGCCAATATGACTTCTCTAATAAATTCTTACTTGGATGGACTTTGTCTCTGAGTGCTGAATTTGGGATGGAGAGTTTCTTTAGAATGCTGACAACAGCATCATCACCTGAAATATAAGTAACAGCAACAATACAGAATATAATTTTTAAAAGACTACATGTTATTACTTTAAAAAATTAAAAGGAAGAAAAATATGTTTTATAAAAGATCCACATCATATTCTTGTATATCACTATGGGATTGATTCAGTTCTTAAGGTTGTCATTAAATCTAGATGAAATAGTAAAAAATTACTTCATCTTCTGATTTTTGAGAACGTAAATAGTTTCAGAAATAGAGATTTGCTGAGTTCATTACATTGAGAGTTTTGTTGATTTGTGGATTAAAAACATCATACGGACATACTGTACATCTGATTCTATAGATGGAGAAGAGGTTTTCATAGGGCCATATGGACCATCATAGGACCTTGTCCACTGATTCCTCTATAATTGGGAATGTTTTCCTATCTTGCTGAGTTCATTCTTATTCCAGAATGGATTTAATGGGATTGGTTTCTTTTTCAGTGTAACGAAGATAAGACCGATTGTTTCCAGCAAATGTATTCTTCTGGTGTGGATGCTATACGGGAGTGGTACAGTTTTCATTACATCAACATTTTGGCAAAGTTCCCTGACACTAAGGCCCTAGAAGAATCCAACTTCACAAGTTTCATCTATGCCTGCCGATTCAACGAAGTGTCATGTAACAAAGCGTGAGTTCCAACATTGTTGCTCCATAGATCAACTTAAGTCCCTACCATTCCGGTCTTAGTTCTCACCATTTCCTTTTACTTAAACTATCAACAACCCACCTTTTTATTATCAATAATTTGATTATTGGTATTGACTGATTCATACTACCATTTAAATTTATTTCAAAAAAACAAAGTGGTAGGTCTGGGTCATGAGCTTAATGGAAGGAAGTCCTGACATAACCTACATACTGTATGTTTTTAATCACCATTTCAATTCAACTACAAAGAGGTAGTTGGATTATAGTCTGCAGTATAGTCTGCAGTCAAGTAAGAGATCTACCACTTCATCTGTGAAACTAAGTTTCTAAAAGAAAACTCTAAATTTCCCAAAGAAGGGAAAGTTTTCATGATACCCAAAAACGCATCTAATAGCTTTTCTTATGAGCAGGAATGGAAAACTGATCAGTAAATCTGAACACCTTTTTGGCCTCCTTCTCTGGCTGATTCCCAGAGGAATGTGACAAGGCTTGGAGGACACACTAAACAACTCATGCCCTGAGCTATTTGTGGTTAGATTACTACTATTATTGATGGGAGTAGCCAGCAGATGTAGTCTATGCCAACACTTCACTCATTCATCACAAAGCCTGAATTTCAATTGCTTTAGTGGTGCGTACAATGAATCTTTACACAGTCTTATGGGGAAGGCTGTATGTAGAGTTCCGAAATACACAGTTCATTTCAGGCCTTCCACTGAACACATAAATATCTGAGTTTGGGCTTGGAAGTATAATTTTACTTCTTATTACTGTCTCAAATCAACATGCATATAGCAGTATCCAATAAAGGTAAAGCTAGATGATCCTCAGAGTAACATGTAAGAAAAAGGAATTGAATATCCTTTGGAGCAGCTTATAAGCCTTGCAAAATAGATAAAAACTTTACTTATAATATGCTCCTTATTGGGGTAAGGAGCCATCAAAGATGCTTTAAATGTTTAAATCTGTGCTCATACCTGAATGGTTTTCAACATGCAGGAAGGTTAGTTATGGGACATTTTTCCCATGGTGCCAGATCCTAAGCTAAGAAGAGTTGCACTTGTAGGTTGAAATGTGCCCCCAATTTCTTAGCCCTTTTCACAAGCTAGGTTCTCAATCTCCAGTCTGTTAAGCATCTTATGTATTTTGTTCTAATATCATATCTACTGCCCTGACAACACGGGGAGCTCCAATGGACTTACTTCACTAAACATAAAAATATATAAAAATAGCTTCCAAGACATGCTGACATGTACCTATTGAAGTTGTGTAGTCAATACATTATTTGAGCATAAATTTATTTATGATCCCATGCAGTTACCCAATAGATCAGATTATGTAATGATATCATATACCCACAGCAGAATAGAAATGTTATATTTGTGACATCCCTTTGAATAAAGTGTCATTTTTACTTAGTTTCAAAGATTATTTTAAAGAACTACAAAAAGGGTGGAACAGATTTTAGAAGGGGAGGATAAGACATTTTCTCATAATATTTGACCCATTTTCATTGCACTACCCATTTTTCCCCTTAGCATTTCCTATTCCAGGAAGGTTTTTAAAAAGGAGTCCCTGCAGATTTTATTCCACTAGTTGTTGCCAACTACAGGAGGCAGTGCTCATCTCCATTTCAAGGGCCACTGAGCCAGCACTGTTCGAGGACATTTCCACAGTCACGTAGCCAGCATGACATCAGGGAGCACTGGTATCTTCCCACTGAAGTGGTACCTATTTATCTACACCATGCTTTCAAACTGCTATGTTGGCAGGAGCTGGAACAAGGAGGAAGTTCATCCTGTCACATGGTGCTGGGTCTTGAACCTGGGCAGCCAGCTTCCCAGCCAACAAGCTCAGCATCTTAAGTGCTGAGCTACTGTACCACCCCCATTCCAGGGAGGGGGATTGTTTTAAAATTAATAGCTTAGAACATGGAGATTAGCATTAACAAAAGTCATCTGGATAAATGTTTTAGATTTGTTTCTCATCAATAACTGTCCAACAACTAGTTTCACTTTTTTATTTGCCTTTCTTTTGAAAATGCTTCTGCTTGTCTACCACTTTATATCTCTGGCTCTCTCTTTCTGTGGAGATATATAGAGAGAGGGTGGTGTGCATAAGCGTGCACAAGTTTATGTACATCATAATCAAGACCTAGAGCAACTGAGGCATGGAAAAAGATAGGATACAGATGAAATAAGAAAAATAATGATTCCTAGTTAAGATCATAAGGTTTGTGAAGCTACTAACTCTGATGAGAGTCATCCCTACAAAGGGAAGACTGAAGTAGGCAAGATTTGAAGAAGAATGGCTTCAAAATACCCTGGAGGAATTTTTTGGAGGGAATGGTAAAGGAGTCACAACATGTGACTCATCAAAGCCGACACAGTCCACTAGCCATGCTATTCAAGACTGATGCCAAGGGCTTATTAACCACACCCTGTCCTTTTCTCTGACTTTTCAGTGTCAAGAGAACAGCAAAACCAGGAAGTCTATTAAATCCCTAGTGGGTTCCATTTGCCATGGTGATGAAATAATGATTACGTGTTCACACTTAAAACTGGAATTAGCCACATTGGTTGGGTCTTTTGTTGGGAACAATATGGCCTTTTTTCAGTGCAGTTGAACCTTGGCTCATTTGGATCCAGCTGGCACCTGGACAAGCCACCATGAGTTGCAGCAGTTGTTTGAGGACTTTGTTAGTCAACCTTTCTCTGGCATTTCTTCACAACTTGTGTATATTCCACCACCACCACCACCACCCCACACACCTCAGCCAAGCTTACCTGCTGCTGGCACCAAGCTTCTTCCTACGTATTTAAAGCCATTGATAAATGCTAGCCGCACGGTTGATTGTACCTGATGCAGGGATCATAAGCAATGTGAGATGACGTGAAGAAGTTCATCCATCTCATTTTAGAAGCTGATCTTCTCCAGAGAAGCCAATTTATAAATCTATCAGGATTTCCCACCAAAAACCACAAGTAGTTCACACATCTTTCCTATTGTCAACTAAATAAAGTTATAGTTCATTGAATTTTTCTTTAAGAAAAAAATATGTTGTCTGGCTTGATTTTTTTTTTAAAGTATCTGCAATAGTCTTAACATGGAACAAAAGAGGCGTGATATGTTATTAAATCTTTCTAGTACAAAAAGTATCTCAAGGTGTAGCATGTATAGTGGTAGAATTATTTGGTTGGGTTCACACAATACATTAAACACAGATTAATAATGCACAACTGCTGTGTTCAATAACAAGTTATGCTCACAGCATGGTTTATGTAATAATCCGATTCTCACAATAAGCTGATAACTCTGTTCTCAGTTTTATTTATTTATTTTTATTTGATTTGATTTGTCAATCGCTTACAAGATACAGTTATAAGAATAAATATAGTTTTGAATACATTAGATACTTATAAGAAAAATAAAAAACAATATGACAGGGACGGTAGGCACGATTGGTGTAGAGTATGAAGAGATGGTCCTAGAACACTACCTTGGGGGACACCACTGTTGACAGGTACAGAATTTGATAGGACGCTCCCAATTTTGACCATTTGTTGTCTGTTTGACAGGAATGCTTCTATCCAGTTATGCAGGTGTCCAGAGATACCGTAAGATTTTAGTTTTAGTAGTAGTTTGTCGTGTACCACTGAATCAAAGGCTTTACAGAAGTCTATGTAGATTGCTTTGCCCTGATCGGGTTGTGTAGTCCATATGTTTTTGCAGTGTAAGAGTTGCAGATTACAGGATAGCCTTTTTCTGAAACCAAATTGTTTATTAGAGAGTAGGTTGTTTGGAGGATAATGGATTGGTTAATAATTGATTCCATGACTTTACAGGCGACGCAGCATAAGGAGATTGGT
Source organism: Notechis scutatus (assembly GCF_049901735.1). Lineage (NCBI taxonomy): Eukaryota > Metazoa > Chordata > Lepidosauria > Squamata > Elapidae > Notechis > Notechis scutatus. The sequence goes on along the minus strand of NC_142010.1, from coordinate 167,497,033 downwards.
CTGTAATTTTCAACTAGGCTGGAGTGTCCCTTTTTGAAGATGGGGATGACCGTGGCTTGTGACCATAGTTTTGGTAAGGAGCTGGTCCTGAAAGATTTTTCAAAGATTATGCTTAGAGGTTCGGCTATGGCAGTGGATAGCTTTTTTAAGAAGTAGGCACATATTCCACCCGGTCCAATAGATAGGGATGGTTTTAGATTGCGCAGTGCTTTTTCAACAATGTCTTCTGTAAAATCAACATGTATTAGATCATTGTAGTTGTCTGTGGTTCAACTAGGAAGTACTGGGCTTGATCCATTGCTGTTTACAAATACTGAGCCAAAGAATGTGTTAAAGAGGTTTGCTTTGATGGTGTTGTCGTTGCAGTCTTTGCCATTAGGTCCTTTCAGGGTGGGATGGTCCTTGAGTCTTTTAGTTTGTTTAGAAAATTGTAGAAAGCACAGGTGGAATTTGTGCGTAGGTTTTCCTCTTGTTTAATGTGATAATTAGTGCATTCAGTTTTTATCTGGTGGCATAGATTTGTGTATCGGCTTTTGAGGTTGGCAACGTGACCAGATTTGTTTTTTCGCCAGTGATCTCTTTTTGAATTGAAGCTTCCTTATTTTTATGGGTAATCTGTTTTTCCTGGTTTTGGGAGTTGTTATCGGTACATATAGTTTGATGGCTCTTTTGATTTCTAGTAAGAATATGTTGTAATGGTCTTCAATAGTATTGCATCCAGTGAATATAAATTGCCAATCAAGGGAAGAGAGATCATTGATTATAAGATCATAGCTGCCTTTTTTGAAGTTATAATTGGGGATTTTGTCGTTGTGGTGATTTTTGTGTGGATGTACGTTGAGACAAAAGTCAATCATATTGTGGTCACTGTTGGAAAAGGGTTCTTTAATTTGTATTCCATAAATTGAATTCAAGCTATTGCAGAAGATGAGATCGAGGCAGTTGTTAAGCCTAGTATTGTTGGTTACCAGTTGTTCCAGTCTCAGATTTGTTACAGCATTGTAGAAGGTTGCATGTATGGGTTCAGTTGTATATTCATTTAGGGTCCAGTTAATATGAGGTAGATTGAAGTCACCAAGAAAGATAAAAACCATTTCAACCTAGCCTGTCACAACAGAGACAACCATCTTAACATTAAAAAAAGCTCTCTTAGCTGAAATTTTACATGTTGATTTTCCAACATGCAAAATTTTAAGAGAACTTTTATGTTAAAGAGAATCCCAATAAAAATACTATTTTTTTTCCTCTAAGGGCTATTTGAATCAGTTGTGTAGTTAGCCACAATATTTATTTTTGTTCTTTCAGGAACTATACACATTTTCATCACCCTATTTATGGGAACTGCTACACATTCAACGACAATAGCAGCACTTTGTGGATGTCCTCCTTGCCTGGGATGAACAATGGTGAGCAAATGCCAAAAAATGGTAATGAATGTCTGGAAAGGCTTTTACAACAATAGGCGTTAAGTCCCTTGTTTGTATGCACAAATAATGCTAGAGGCCAAATAGAAATACAAACACACACACACACACACACAGAGAGAGAGAGAGAGAGAGAGAGAGGGAGGCTTAATTGCACTAAGGAGATACTGCCATTATTTCTTAAAACTACAAGGCTTTCTCTACCTACTGATCATTATGGCCAAGACAGTGTGAGTGTGCATGTGTTCACACTCATGCATGTTTAAAAAAAGGAGTTTTCACTGTTATCTTTCTTTTCTAAGTGACTTATCTTTCTTACATTACATCATAGGCATCTTATTGGTTTGGTGATATTTAATTTAATTTTCTTCTCAATTCAGCTGTGTTTTTCTTCTAGCTCTTGATTGTTATATTTCAAGTTCTTACGAGACTACTCTCTTCCAAATAAAAGACAGCAGACTACAGGCTTTTGGTTGCAGAGCCTTAAATATCTGCCCGCTTTCCTACCACACCACAATATTTTTAATATAAAGTTGATATTTGGGTTATTTAATGCAAAGCACCAGCCTCAAGATTTTTTTTTTTTACAAAATATATACTCTTAACTTTAGTTTCAGTCTGTGTGCATTATTTCAATAGTACACAATGGCTAAACTGCAACTCTTGTGTTAGATGGTTTTATTATCTATGCTGAGAACATTTTGTAAAAAGGTGTATCCAGCAACAGAACTTTCCCTGCCAGTTTGAAGTGATGTTTGCCTATTTATATAACACAGGCCTGGCCTCTATGACTCAATTACAAAGGCACAAATTGTACCTTGACTTTACTCCAGCCAGCATTTTTTCCCCTCTTCAGGTTGTTTTACATCCATTTTAAGATTAGCAAATTCTACTCAAGAAACTTTTTTTTAAGGTCAGAACATTCAGGGATAAGGCCATTGTATTGCTACATTAGAATTTCACCTCAGAAACATATTCAAAGCTTTGGAAGGCTACTATGGCTCATCTCATTTGTTTCCAACATTGTTTGGACTCCTTCCACACAGCAACATTTATTTTAAATTTTATACCTCCCTCCCTTAATCACTTGATCTCTTGAGATAATCACCCTTGGTTTCTATCTCCGCAGGCCTTTCTCTCGTCGTCCGCACAGAGCAAAATGACTTCATCCCACTATTGTCTACTGTGACAGGAGCCCGAATAATGGTCCACAATCAGAATGAACCCGCCTTCATGGACGAAGGGGGTTTTAATGTGCGTCCTGGCATAGAAACATCCATCAGTATGAGAAAGGTGAGAGACTGGGAGGAAGATAAGCCGTGGGTGGAATCGCTTCTCTTCCAAAGAAATATAAGCACATGGCTAAAAAAAGAATAGGCTGTTCAATTCAGTTTTATTCAGTTCAGAGTTTATTAGAACTCATAGTTTACCAAAGAAAACATGAACCATTATGGTGCTGTAAAACTAGAGTCTTGTCAACAAACCATCAATTGTCATAAAAACAACCTACCATTTTCTTATCTAGGGGTGTGTATTTGTGTGTGTATATATGTGTTAAAAGTTTAACAAGGCACAGAACAGAAAGAACTGGCTCTATTACTGGCATATATAGTGTTCTGTGGTGTTAAACAGAAAATTTAACAGCACAGAACATTCTATGCCAGTAATGTTAAGATGTGGAGAACATTCAATTCCCAGAATTCTCCAGACAGCATTCTGGGAATTGAATTTACATAGGTTAAAGTTACGGGGTTGAGAAAAACTGATCTAGTCTTAAAAGTGTTTACTTGCTTCTATTCCACAATGTAAGAAGCAACTACAAGCCTTTTCTTCACTACTTACAAAACATAGAAATCTGTTCAGTGAAATTACAAGATGTCACAGTTCCCAATGAGTGTCCTCCCATAGTGCTTATTGATTTAAAAAATGACCAAGGGTTTGTGTTTTTCCTTAACCAAAAAATGTGACTGGTAGTTGTTGGTCAATTGTTTTATCTCATATAGATAGATAGATAGATAGATAGATAGATAGATAGATAGATAGATAGATAGATAGATAAAGATAGATAAGATATATAGATATAGATATAGATATAGATATAGATATATATAATTATTTACCTTAGAGAAGGTAAAATAGCCCTTTCACATCACTTGGTAAATACGAAAGGTTCAATTCTCCATGCTACGTTTGTGAAAAATAGTGCAATGCGTAGCTTCACACAGTATATAATTCTCCTTTCCACTTATTGTGCCATTGTTATGTCAAGGAAGCATTTAAATTTGGAATTTCACTATGGAGTACCTACCATCATTTTCACAGGCTCCCATCACACGCCTATTAGCATTAGAAAAAGGACTGGCACCAACCACAAGGACATGGATGCTGTCAGATTACACAGAGGAAGGCTCCTGGTTTAGCTTTTATGACTTAATGTGTTATAATAACAAGAATATAGGTAGTCATCGACTTCTGACCACAATTGAGTTCAAAATTTCCACTGCTCCATTTTACGACCTTTCTTGCCACAGTTGTTAAGTGAATCACTGCAATTGTTAAGTTAGTAGCACAGTTGTTAAGTAAATCTGACTTCCCCGTTGACTTTGCTTGTCAGGAGGTCGCCAAAAGTGATCACATGATCCTTGCAGTGTCTGGGAATTGAAGTCCATACATCTCAAAATTACCAAGGTTGAGAAATAATGACCTGGAGTGTACCGGATGCTTTTAGAAAATCTCCAGATCAACATCATTTCTAGTTTTGAGTTTGTGTCAGGCAATACCTTCAGCCAGCAGGCAAAGAAAAGATGACACCCAGTTGCAAAAAAAGAAAAAAAAATTGCATTGATTTGACAAGCTGTAAATTGACTTGACAGGAAACCACCCAACGTCTTGGGGGAAGCTACAGTGACTGCACAGAAGATGGAAGTGACGTGCCAGTGAAGAACCTATTCCCATCCCGTTACACTGAGCAGGTATCTTGCCTCAACAGAACCGCTCTCATACCCAGTCTGGGCTCTACCCAGCTCTCTCTCCCTGCATTGGAATTATTCCCATCACCCAAAATTGCCCAGCATGAATGCACAGCTGAATATTCAAAGGGCTCCTTTTGCACTTTCTAGGTCTGCATACGTTCCTGTTTCCAGGCCAGTATGGTAGAACAATGTGGCTGTGGCCATTACTTCTACCCCTTACCCCGTGGAGCAGAGTATTGTGAGTCCACTAAGCATGTAGCCTGGGGTAAGTACAGAGAAAGGGAGGGAAGAATCCACTCGTATCACTTCTCTGTAACCCTCCCTCCCTCAGCTCCTTTTATTGATGAGAGATTGTTCAATTAATACATGCTTCTCTTATTTCCTTTTAGGCTACTGCTATTATAAACTCCAAGCTGAATTTAAAGCAGACCACCTGGGCTGCTTCACTAAATGCCGGAAACCTTGCAAGTAAGTAGGCTTCGAAACTTGTGGAGTTGCATTCCTGGGTCTGGCCAAATTCCACAATGCTTGCTTAGCAATAGAAGATAAGTCAGGGAAATGGAACAAACAGATTTTATCCTTGATACATCCATGCAGGCTGGCCTGCCAATTCTAGCTGAAAAAAAGGAGCACCCAAGCAGGGAAATAAAAGGAGATGATGCACATCTGTTTAAATATTCTCAGATTATTTGAGCTGCAGAGCAATAAATGATGCTGGCAGGAACTTCATCTGTGGGACTTCCCTCAACCATGCAACTTCACTTTTGAATAAAGATGCCAGCTAAAGAGCTTGTCTCAAGTGTGCTGGGTGACACATCTGAAGTTTTTTTTTATTTTTCTTTAGAGTGACAGGGTACCAGCTGTCAGCTGGATATTCACGATGGCCTTCATCTGTCTCTGAGGTAAGAAGCTGATTTTTGTTGCAGGGCAGTGTTTCTCCTAAGAGCCAATTTTGTATAGATGCTAAATCATCAGGCTAGAAACCAGAAGACTGTGAATTCTAGTCTTGCCTTGGTCACAAAGCCAACTGGGTGATTTTGAACTAGATTTTGAACTACACCCAGGCAGGAGGCAACAACAAACCACTTCCGAAAAACCTTGCCAAGAAAATTGTAGAAACTCAACCAGCAGTGGTGGATTCAATATTTTTTTACTACTGGTTCTGTGAGCGTGGCTTGATGGGCATGGCAGGGGAAGGATACTGTAAAACAGGGGTCTTCAAACTTGACAGCTTTAAGACTTGTGGACTTCAACTCCCAGAATTCCTCCTGCAGTCAACTCAGGAATTCTGGGAGTTAAAATCCAAACTTGCCAAGTTTGAAGACCCTTTGCTGTAAAATCTCCAGTCAGAGGTAGTATTTGCCAGTTCCCCGAACTACTCAAAATTTCTGCTACTGGTTCTCCAGAATTGGTCAGAACCTGCTGAATACCACCTCTGTAGACCAGGCAGTCACCAGGATTCAACCCTGACTCAAAGGCATCCCCAAAAAGTATTTCTTAACCTTAGCAATTCTAAGGTGTGTGGACTTCTTGGTGCTAGGGAATTCAGGGAGTTGAAGTCCATAGATCTTAAAGTTGCAAGGATGAGAAATATCTGAAAGCTACGAAGGACCAGATGAATGCTTCACACCAATGGATGCAATAGCATCCTCCCTTTAATGCCCATTTTATAAGTGAAAGGCATGAGGTGGAGAAATCTAAACCAGATCTAACCTATCATTTGGAGAGAAATACCGAAAGCAAAAAAGAACAAGTGCTTTTTTGTGTTCAAAATGCCTTCCTTTCCAAAACTATTTTTTTTTATACCGATAGTTATATGTGTTTATGCATGAGTGGTTAATAGTCCTTGAACTGTTTAAGCTGATATTGCAAATCTATCATTTCAGTCTTGGGTGTTTCACATGCTGAACCGGCAGAATAAATACAATGTCATTTCTAAGAGGTAAGAGCTCCCCCTATAGATGAAATAATATTAAAGCTGTGGGAAAAGGTGTTAAAGTCAAACCAATGGAGTGAAACAGCAGTGCTGAGGTAAAAAAAGATGAGGGAAATGGAGTAAAAGTACAATATATTAACTGCTTCAAGATCAGCTGGAAGTATTGGAATATAAAGTATCTATCAGTATAGTCCTGGTTATATAATTAGTTAATGGTTCAGGATGCTATGCAGTGGTGGGATTCAAATTTTTTTACTACCGGTTCTGTGGGCGTGGCTTGGTGGGCGTGGCAGGATACTGTAAAATCTCTGAACTACTCAAAATTTCCACTACCGGTTCTCCAGAACTGGTCAGAACCTGTTGAATACCACCTCTGATGCTATGAGCTCAGAAATTAGATTAAGTAAATCTTGAATAGTGCAGCTTTTCCTAGGGACTGAACTTCAAGTGCAAAAAACTATTCAGAAGTTCATTCTTCCACAAAATATTAGTTTCTTTTAGACTACCAACCACAAACTGCTGAGTGGTTCAGAGGAAGTTAAAGATCAGCAACAATCCCAGCATCTGAACTGATGCTCATATTAATGACAATTGCCTGACTTATTATATGATTTGCGTATCACAACAGGAGTTTAAAGTAAAATTAGACATCCAATAAAGTAGCTATTAAAAACTGCACTAAAATTGGTATAGATCTGAGGATTCTGCCTTGAAGATTTGGGTATTAAGAGACTCCTATTGCAGATGTATTTGCCTAGCAGAAAGGTTCACTAAACTAAAGGACATTTATTTTAAGCAAATGCGTCCTCAAAGATGACCTACTGAGATAAGATTCTTTCTAAATGAGGCTGGGTGGGATTAAAGTCTTAGACCAATACACCTTTCAAAAAAGACTGAACTCATTCCATCTCTCTTCTATTGCCAGGGATGGAATTGCCAAAGTGAATATATTTTTCAACGAGTGGAATTATAAAAGCAACGGAGAATCTCCGGCTTTCACGGTATGTCCACACATTTGATCGCATGTTTCCAGCAGCCTAAAATATCACAGAGCTACCATCTTTAAAATGTCCTTCTACCGTGTTTCACCAACAATACGGCCTCCCCCAATAGGAAGTCCCAGCATGCTTTATAGGCATAAAATCAAATTAAGCCCCCCACCCAAATTAAACATGCAAAATGGGGGGGAATGGCGGGGGGGCTGACCGTTAGGACGTACTTTTGTTGCATACACAGATATGGTGCTGCCTGCGTTGACCTTGGCATTGGTGGGGCACTTCGTATCGGGAAACCTTCCGCCACCATTGCTTTCCCTTCTCCCTGTGCTGCTGGCGTTTGGCGCAGCCATGCGCGGCCAGCCAGGGCTCCTCCCTGCAACCAGAGCCCGGCGGACACACTCGGCTTCAGGTGCTCCTGTCGCTGCCTTCCCTTTGCCTTCGAAGGCAAAGCCAATTCTTTTAAAAACGATGCCCTACTACCGGTACGACAAAGACTCCCCTGCCCGAGAGGGCAGCCCAACCCCACATGGGGAGGCAAATCTCCCGGGGCCGCAGCACAGGATCGGCCCACCCCGGGAGAAGCGCCCAGCTGCCATCCCTGCCTGGCGCTGGGCAGAGTGCGAAGAGCTTCGCCTGTGGCGCCCAGCGCAGCTGACAGGCGGGCCCTCCTGCCCGGCAGCGGAGCTCTCGCCAAGGCAGTGAGCGCCTCCCCGCCGGACCCTCCGCTCATCCCGCCAGAGCCCTGCGGGCTGGGCAGAGCTGGGAAAGCGAGCCACGGGTGCGCACCCACCTGCCAACCGAAAGAGCTGGGCCGACCTGAGCTTGACTTCCTTCCCAAGTCCCTCAAAGCCCAAACCCAAAGGAGCCACTGGCTGCCCGAGGCAATGATAGCGCCCACCTGTCCACAGGGAGGCGAGGCGACAGCAGTGCTGCTTCCCTGGCCAGCGGGTCTGGCGGAGAGAGCTCAAAGCTGCCCATCCTTTCCACCCCTCGCCCAGCCCGTCCCCATCCCCACGTATCCCCAAACGCACCAGCAACTCCAAACGCTGCAGCAGCATGGGCATCGGGCAGAGGCGCTCACTCGGCAGGGCTCAGCTCGGAGGATGCGGCGCAGGCCATCACCTTACCTCCCTGTCCACAGATGGGTGGGCGCTATAACTGCCTCAGGCAGCCTCTCCCAGTGGCCCCTTTGGGTTCGGGATCGAGGGACTTGGGAAGGAAGCCAAGAGAGCCGGGTCGGCCTGGCTCTTTTGCCTGGCAGGCAGGCGCGTACCCGCGGCTCACTTTCCCGGCTCTGCCCAGCCTGCATGGCTCTGGCAGAATGAGCGGAGGGTCCAGCAGGAAGGCGCTTGCTGCCTTGGCGAGAGCTCCACCGCCAGGCAGGAGGGCCCGCCTGTCAGCTGCGCTGGGCACCCCAGGCAAAGCTCTTCACGCTCTGCCCGGCGCCAGGCAGGGATGGCGGCTGGGCGCTTCTCCCAGGGTGGGCCAATCCTGCACTGCGGCCCCAGGAGATTTGCCTCCCCACATGGGGTTGGGCTGCCCTCTCAGGCAGGGGAGTCTTTGTCGTACCGGTAGTAGGGCATCGTTTTTAAAAGAATTGATTTTGCCTTCGAAGGCAAAGGGAAGGCAGCGACAGGAGAGCCTGAAGCCGAGTGTCTCCTCCGGGCTCCGGTTGCAAGGAGGAGCCCTGGATGGCCGCGCGTGGCTGCACCAAATGCCGCGGCATTGCTCTAAACGCCGCGGTAGCACAGGGAGAAGGGAAAGCAACAGGGGCGGAAGGTCTCCCGATACGAAGTGCCCCACCAACACCGAAGTCAACATCCAAGCCGTCGCCGCCCACCTGCTCGAGGATGCAAGGGGAGGGATTAAGTCACCCCTGAAAAGACAGCCTAGCCGTTTTTGGGGGGATCAAAAAAAATAAGGCCCAGCCTTATTTTGTGAGAAACACGGTAGTTGGTAAAATTCTAGAACTATCTTTTATAGAACCTTCTCCAGCATCTTCCTTTTAGCTATGTTTCCATTTTCAATAGACTGCATTTTCTCACTTTGGATGCTATTTGGAAGGTGACAGACAGAATGCAGTGTCAGATAATGCTAATTATTAATACTAATTAGAGCAATACTTTTAGGCACATCCTAGCCTGACAGAGCAATCTCTCTTCCACTAATCTTAGAATAATTGATGGAGAAGTTCTTAGTCTTAGTTCTTAGCCTCAATCCTAGCAGGAAATTTTGAAATTATTTTCAACTACTGTGAAAGGTTACGCATACTAGGTTGATCAAAAAAACTATTTATTTATCCTCAGTCTACCCATTCATTTAAGCAAACATTTATAGTGAAAATTCACAAAATGTACTCTAGATTTGTATGCTCTGCAAACATTTCTCAGTAATTGACATTTGACCTCCAGTAATTTTGCTATAGGTATCAGTAATTGTAGTTGATACATAACAAAAGACAAGAATCAGAATATCATAGCAGGTGTGAACCAGTAAGCAATAAACATTTCATAGATAGTACAATGACAATGAGTAACTTTACCTTACTTTCATTCAACAAATCAAAACAATAGCCAAAGCTTGATAACCATTTATTTTTGCACGGTATCATTAAGCATTGGGTTAAATTTCAAAATGTAATTTCAACTTTGACAGGATTGATCCTGCTTTTAAGACAAAAGCAGCATGTTTATTCTTATTTATAAACAGAGTGATTTTCCAATTCCTAGAACCAACAACAAATCCCTTAAAATCTAAGGCAATTCCAAAGCAAAATATGCTAGTTCTTCAACCTCTATCAATATATCAGCTGGACACAGAAACAGAGATCTTTTTGAACCACTTTTAATTTTGTTTTGTTTTTTCCTTGTACAGGTGGTAACATTGCTTTCCCAGCTAGGGAACCAGTGGAGTCTTTGGTTTGGTTCATCAGTCCTTTCTGTGGTGGAACTGGCAGAGTTGATTTTAGATTTTTTGATCGTCACCTGCATCCTGGTTTTCCGCCGGCTGTACTCATATCAATCTTCAGACCTTTATACACCCAGCAACTCAAATAACTCTGTTTTCCATAACATCATTTCGGCTCACAAAACTCCACAAGAAATACCTGCTGAGACTGGGATTGCTGCATTGCCATCTTATAACACCTTAGAAACATTAGACTTACACAGAGTTTCCTTCAGAACAGAATAAAATCCAGACCAGGATGCTTTGGATATGACATTATGTATTTTAATTAATGCTGACTTATAGACTCAGCACTTGGAACTAACTTGTTAGCTGGATTCTCACACCCAGAGAAGATAGGTCTGAATTTCTAAAAGAATTCTGAAGATACAGATCCAATGACATGAAAGCACCTTTCTGTCTCACTTTGTCCTTGGTGTCTGCAAGTCCTCAAGTCTGTATTTGTCCACCACCAAACAAAATTAAAAAGATGGATGCTGTGTATTTTTTCCCTATGTATTTTGAGAAATAAGTTTCTACAAATTGATCTTGGTTGTTGCTTTCAATTTCTTTTCTTTGAGGCCACTTGCTGATCAAATTAAAGTCAAATGGACAAAGATATCTAATCCCTTTCTTGTAGGTTAAAAACAAACACAAGCTTTTTCCTATCCCTTGAGATAGCTAGAACTCTTTGCTGATTGCAGCTAAGTATCAGCATGAAGATATGTACTGGAAACTGAGAACAGCTAAACAGGATATTAAAGCTTGCTAGGATTAGAACAACCCTTATACATCGATAAACTTCCATACTATGAACAGTAAAAGATCCCTAATTCTGGGTCCATGAACTACCCAGGTACACTTCAATCGGTGCTTCTTTAAGAAAGCTATAACAAGGATTTTCATCCACTTCTCTTCCTTTTGAGTAGATCCAAACTTTGAAGACTGTATACTTTATTATGCATTTAATATGGATGTTAAGTCTTACTCCGCTACTCATGAGACTAAATATTCAGCTTCTGTATTGTATCTCTTCAATTTCTTGTGTATCTCCCTGTGAATGACTTCAGTTAAACAAGGACCTAAATTCTTTCTCACTTCCTTTGTTCTCCTGGGGCAGTATATTCTTAGTCTTGGGTTCATTCTTGAAGTGAATGGAAGGCCTTCATATTGTCACTATTTCCCATTCAGCAAATAACAAATATCCCTCCAAGAGCAAAACATGGTTATGTGAACATCAGCGTCCTTTTCTCCCTTTCAATAGTATTGTATAAAAAATCCAAGATGGGGTTAGGTCAGACTTTCTAATTTATATTTTTAGAAAGCACTGTTGTTTTAATATAGGTAACTAGTCTGTATGCCAGAGGTTCTGCAGAAACCCACTTACCTAGTATATAGGATGATAACCATGTGATATAAAGAAAATATTAATTTATGAAGATTCTACTAGCATTCCATCAATCTAGGTCCACCTTCTGTATTTCATTTCATCAACAAAAAAGGAAAGACATGGATCTTCAGCCCTTCTAAGTTAAGAATTTTACAGAATTAGAACTTTAATCCTTCTCTCCACAAAATATTTGCTATTTGCATATTACAGCCTGTAAAAATGGAAAGTACTTTCAGCTGTGAGGATTTCCATATTGGCAGTGAAGCAAGAATCAACATCAGTGTTTCTCTCCCAGTGTTTCCCTCTGAATTCTTAATTCTTAAAGATTTTTTTCTGAATTCTTAAAGATTTCAATGTTCCACGACTGCATGTGGATAGCCTAAGCTAGTTCTCCCTTCCCCAAAGTGGACACTCTCTGAATGTTTACTGATATATTAGCTTAACCAGATAAAATGATCATAGCTAACATTTGCGACATTTTTTTTGCAAAAAAAAAAAAAGTGGGGGGGTTGTTCTGCATTTTTAGCATTAGGAGTATCAAATTAAAAATAAATTTCCAAAAATGAAAGAGGAAAAATATCCTGATTTTGATTGGAAAGTATAACTGTGACCGAAACCCAGTGTACCAGTGCCTACAAATCCTATAATCATTCAGGTTTCATTTAAAATGCCTTTCCTGTGTACCCTTCTGATATGTCTTTTAAAAAGTATATTATTGTAATTTGTGTTTGCTTTTCGGAATCCTCTCCATATCTGTAAGTTAAGTCAGTGGTTCTTACCCTGTGGTGCACGAATTCCTGGTGGGGGGGCTGCGATGTTGTCATAGCTTGAAGAAATGTTATGATTTAAATCTTGAGTTAAGTCTTGGTGGCCGTGGCCACAAAGGGTATTTAAAGGGGGTCCAATGTGAAGAAAAGGTTGAGAACCACCAAGTTAAACATTTCAGCAATGACATGTCTCTCAGCACTTCTGTACACACTGTATATGTGTACACATACACTGTCAGCAAGTTATAGCTTCCCATTCCATGAGCTACAGTTGGGAATGAAGATGAATTGTTTAATATACAATAGGACGGTTAATTTTTTCCAATACATCCTTATCAAATCCAATATTCTCTCTGCATTTAAATCAGCACATGATGGAGTTTAGAGAAAATATATCTGGCATGCAGAAGATGAAGTAACATAATGAGGATGGGACTTCAGGCAGTGACTGAAGGTAGATACCCTTTAAGTACATTAGAACAATCCTAATCCCGTGTGCCATATTAACAGTGCAAGACAGACAAGTATTGCTCTAATTTCAGTATGCTGTAGTCTATATACTTGCTTTGATAGCAGCTGGGCAGGATCTTAATGCAACATTTCCATATCATCTATACATAACAAAAGCAGTGCCATCTGAGAACTGTGTTTCTTTTGGTCTTATAACTCTGACTTGAACACAAATAATAAAAAGTAGATTATGAATATGAGAGTTGTGCACCCTTGTATGCATAAACTGGACACAAGTTGTTGTCAAACAGCACAAGGCCTATCGTGACAACAGCGTGCTTGTCCCTTTCATCACTACTTTCTCGTGCAAGGTCAGCAAGTTCATGAATTCTTTTTACAGATGCGAGACCATCATACAACTCTTTTGCACAGTAGCTTTGTGTTTAAACAGAAGGATCCGAACAAATTCTCATGCGCTCTCAACCACTGTATCCAAGAGGTTAGTTGTATACCGTTTATTTCCACAATGGAACTAATTAGGAATATTACACTGTTAGCATTTTGTTCTCTTTGACATTTGTTTATTCTGCTTGTAACAGCTATTTTGCTAAATTTCTTTATGCAAAAGAAATAGAAAATGCATTATGCCAGTATAATGGGGATTAAACAGGAGAGGCAGATTAGGCAAAACCCAAAAAAAGGGGGGGAGGGAAGGGATATTTGTAAACCCTAGTCAAAGGCTGCCTTCGCTCAGGATTCTTCCAAAGATCTTGCCTTCCACTGCTCTTAACTGCAGCCAATTCTGTTAAAATTCCACAAGGGCATTTCAAGTTCAAATTAAGCACAAACGCTGCTCATCTACTCGATGTTCAGTGCAACATCCCGTTGTGCAATTGTACATATCAACTAGTTAAACCAGCATGCAGCCTGTTTTATGCAGCAATGAACAAGAATCCACATGGGTGAAGATCAAGTTTGCCAGCCCTGAAGATCTGTCTGTCTGTCTGTCTGTCTGTCTGTCTGTCTGTCTGTCTATCTGTCTATCTGTCTGTCTATCTATCTATCTATCTATCTATCTATCTATCTATCTATCTATCTATCTATCCAATCTAGATGCCATGCTGGACACTTGCGATCCATCTCACATTGGGTTACACATATTTGGACAATATTGCTTTAGTACTCTTATTTCAGTCTACATCAGGGGTGTCCAACCTTGGCAACTTTAAGACTTGTGGACTTCAACTCCCAGAATTCCTCAGCCAGCTGGCTGAGGAATTCTGGGAGTTGAAGTCCACAAGTCTTAAAGTTGCCAAGGTTGGACACCCCTGGTCTACATTCTTCCGCTTTACTACCTGCAAGTAGAATGCTGTTTCCTCCAGTACTCAGACAGATGAACCCCACTCATTTTAGTGGGTCAAGAAGTATTTGTTAGTGGAGACTGTTAACATGAGCTGGTAGTTACACATGCCAGAAGAACATTATGGCTGCATTCCTCACAAGAACATACCACGCATGTGTGAGAAAGCGGCTGAAGTCCTGTGCATAGAGAAAGTAGTCCCTTGGTTTAGGCAAAGAGGGCCTAGGGAAATGGGGGTACTGTTTGCCCATGCATAAAGATGGAGAAGTAGGGAGATAGAAAGGGAAGAAGCGTAACATACAACATCTATGAAAACAGACAAGAAAAGCAGAAGAAAGCAGCCTAGTGGCCTTTTCTCAAAACAATACGGCAGCAGATTAAACCAAGATCTTGTCCAGAAGAAATCAAGAAGGGGCTGTACCACCTTACTGTGCTTCCTCTCATACTGACAGCAGCATCACACCTTGTGCCTCGGGCTCCTCTTCAGGTGTTGCACTTCCATCAACACAGTCCCACCGAAATAGGAAGAGAATTGTCCAAAGAAGATGGGAACTCCATTCCTGTTCTCCTCCATCATTTCCCCACAAAGGGGAAACAAGATGGGGATTGGCAAACAGATGGACTCTGCAAATGAAATGCTGGTGCATGGCAGTGAACATGCAAAAAATCAGCACCTCTGCAGCATGCTATGGTGAAAGTAGGGTTACTCCTAGCACAGCCAGAACGAATGTTTAGGAGTGCGATATAATTGGTCTGAGGTTAAAATAAGCCCAGTGGGCACCAGTTGATAAGTCCTGTCAGAGCATTACAGCATCTGAGCCCCTGCAACAATATTCTCTTTGTCAACTACTGACACTACAACAAGGCCTCTTACCAAGTTAAGCCTCATCGTTTTATCAGTCCTTAGACTGGAATCAGGAAAACTACCATTCTTCAGCATGTTTAAACTCATATTCACCACTCTCTGTACTCCTTCCACCCTGGAGTCTGATACCTTATTCCACCGAGGAATAAATGAGCATGAGTTCACCTACACATGTCACTGTATATTCTGACAACTATCTCCAAGGGATGACCTGAAAGTAAATGTGGTGAGAAACAGCACATCAAGAAAATATGAATGCATTATTCCAGAATCCTTGGCATTCTGCATTGCTGTTTCCGAGTCATGAAACCGGCAAGGGTCCTCACTTTATAGCACATTGCTTTTAAAAGGATTCTAAATATACTGCAGAGGTTTCCAGGACATAGTTCCTACACTTACTATTCACTAAGGGGCAAGCAGTACAGGGACTTTCCAATTCAGTGAAACCCTCCCTTATCTGTTAATTTAGTCAAATAAGCCACCTAGCCTTTGAGAGCAAGGGTGATGGGACTTCAGGCAGTACACTAGAATGATCCTAATCCCATGTGCTATATTATTAATCTAACCTCTAATTCTGGCAGTATTGGGAATAAAGGCAGACTTGTTCATGGAGTCAAGGTTAATGAATCAAACCAGTAACTTTTCTACTAAATCCAAGCAATGAAACAGTAAAGCAGGGGTCCCCAACCACCGGTCCCCGGACCGGTACCGGTCCGTGGAACAATTTCTACCGGGCCGCCGGTTTGCTGGGCGCCGCCATCTTGTTTTGATGAAAAAGTGCTTCCAGTGAGCTTTTCTGGGTAGAAAGCGGCGTTTGGGTGCTGAAAGAATCCCCGCGCCTTAGTTTCATCGAAGGGGGGGGCGGCTTCGAACAAAACTAAGGCGCGAGGATTCTTTCAGCACGCATGGCAAGGCGAGCCAAGCGACCGTCCCAAAGCTGTCGCGAAGCCCATCGACACAGGTACAAAGGAGGAGTTGAAGGTGGCGGGGAGAAGCGGGGGACGGATGGCTGGCCGGTCGCTCGGCTCGGCTCGCCTTGCCATGCGTGCTGATGCTGGTACCGGGCCGCGGATGATTTTGTGATGCCGGTACCGGGCCGCGGCACAAAAAAGGTTGGGGGCCACTGAAGTAAAGGATGGCTTGCAGTCATCATAAGATCAGAGTTTTGGTCACCAGAGCAACAACAGGAGTTTATATTAAAATCTAAGAGAAAACTCCATCAATTCTGGTTGCATGGCACAATACCAGTATCACTACTATAATGAGACCCAACTTTTCTTCTCTCTATTCTGGTGAAGTTTTTAATAATACTGTTTGTGGCTAAAGGAAATGCTTTCCTATAGACTCACGGGAGAAGACATCTCAGAAGACTCAAGGCTATCTCAGACTGCAAGTGAAACCCTAGGTGTAATCAACAGGCTCCTTCAATTCTCCACAATTCCTCCCCTTAGGCCCACTGCCACCCTCCAAAAACGAGCTGGTCCACTCAGAGGCTGCAGCAGCTGTGAAGGAGGTCAACTCAAATCTGGTAACGGTGCGTTACAGTCTCAAATGGAAGCAAACAAAACTAACAGAAAATCGATGACAAAGCCAGAAAGGAAAGAGAACGAAGAATTGGGTCTGGAAAGGGAAATGGGGTAAGAAGGCTATAGACTGGGTGGGGAAAGGGGGAAGGGACACATTCTCAGGAAAAAAAGTAAACTAGGAACAGAAGCAACAGAAGGAAGAGAAAGGAGAAAACAGAGGGCATGTTACACCAAGCATCCCACATTTAACAAACACCGTTGAGCATCAGGAGAAGGAAATCCCACCACCACCCCCCTCTCTGCCTGCCTCTCATGCAGCAAGTGATATATCTCATGATCTCGAAAGGCAGAACTGTTACTGATCTGTTGGCCTTCAACAGTGCTGAGAGACAAAAGCAGTACCATTTCCCATGCCAGAGGGAAAGCAAACATTGTTGTTTAGCCAATGTTTGTGGCTCACAAACTCAGCTACTCTGATTCCCCTTAGTACTTACGTGCAATTGCAATGACCACAATGGCACAGATCACTCCCAGCATGATCATCATCTAAAGAGAAGAATTACAATGAGCCCATAGAGAACCCTCATACAACATCTCCTTTGGCAAAATCAAGGTCTCCAACAAAGATGGACAATGGACCACTTGAAACTGTTTATTCCAAGTCCATATTCATGTTCATTGATCCAACTATCCCAGTACTCATTATTCTGTCGGGCATCAATTTCCAGGTTCCCATTTATATTTTCCCAGACATGCCAGGGTTTTTACCTGGAAATATTCCAAACTGAACCTATAACTTTAAGCATGCAAAACATTGGCTCTATTTCTGATCTATGGGTCTCCATCCCCTGTTCAGGAAATACACTGTGGTTTTATTATAACAAAGTAGGAAAATTACTTATATAAAAGACTGGAAACGCTGAACAGATGTTTGGCTGAAATGGATAAAAATGAATTGGGGATTTAAAAAGTTTGTTTATAGGAAGAAGGGAACCATGATATGTAACTTGGGGGGATGGGCAGAAATGTTTATTACTATGTAAGTGCTGAAAAGATCAGAAGTTGCTTCTTTCTTTTTTCTTTCTTCTGTTATCTTTCATTTTTCTTTTATTCTTTTATATTTTTTTCTATGTGTCCTTCTTTCCTATGGAAAGAATCTTAATGTAACATTTTCTTGCAATAAAAATATTTTTAAAAGTAGGATTGCCTCAGCAGCTATACATTCAATAAGCTGCTCACTTCTTACTCACCTTACAATTCTTCCACCAATACTTCCTCTTGAGCGCTGCGGCACTACTTTCAAATACTTGGGCACCAGCTTGGAGAGCATCTGCTCGTTCGTCTAATTCTGAGAGTTTCTGATCTCGCTCCAAAACTTTATCCACATTCACACGCATAATATCCACCACCTGAAGAGAAAATATAATTAGCTTCCTAGCAAGAGAGAAAGCAGATGTCAGGCATAAACAATCAGATCCACACGTGAATAATTCAATTAGCTATTTTGTAATTCATGCCTATGACACAAGAATCTTCTCAGATTGCCAGTTTATACTTGAACCAGATAAGGTTCACTGGCATTCAAGAGAAGTCAGACCTAGCTCTCTTGTGCCTACATAGAAATTCCAGACTAATTCCCCATTTGACTCCTCCCCCTGGCATGGCCAGTCTCTCACCGACAGCAGAGGATCACAAAGAACCATTTTATTCACTTACTTCTTCCACCTGTGCTTGAGTCTGTTGCAGGCGCCAATTACTGGTCATATTTGGAGGTGCACCAGGGCCCCCCCCCAGCACTTTCACCTCCTTCCTGTCCCGTCCCTGGGGCATCTTGCTGAGCTGGATCAGACCTGTGGAGACAGGTCAAGTACGAGAGATTATGCAGATGCCTATGTCCAATACTCAGCCAGAAACCAGAACATTAATATATACAACTGTAATTTAGCTACAGGCTTATTATCAACACACAAGAAACCCAAGCACTACAACATGGAAATGACAAAGAGAAATTTATTCAAATTTTCCAAAGAACTGGGCCATTCAGATTCCTGATCTGTTCATCTTTAAAGCAAAAGGACCTTAAGAGGAAGCTGGAAGACTTAGGTCTAACATAAACAAGTATGTACTTGTATAATAATATAATTCACACTATTTTACATTGTTGTACTGCTTATTAATTGTTAATCCAGAGGATTTAGAAGTAGTGGCTTTCTAGATCTAACAAATAAATGTCAAATGCCTGATAGTAATGCAAGAAGTAGTGAAAAATAGCAGAGAATGTAGAAGAGAATGGGTTCAGTACCTATTAAATCAGGGGCCGAAGTAGCTCACATGGTAAGATGCTAGGCCTCTGCACCGCTGAGGTTGGCAGCTTGGCGGTTCGATTCCTGTGCGCGAATAAACCGCATAGGGACAAGAAAGGAGCCTTCCCCGAATGCCTACCTGTATTCAGGCGTCCCGGGGATAAAGATAACACTGCCTGAAAAAATCCTTTCACAGAGGCAGGCAGCCACCTCGGTGATCCCTGGCTAACATGTGTCATACGCTAAATAAAATAAATAAATAAACTATTAAAGCAAAGGACGCAACTATATTTCAGATGTAGTCTTTCTCTCCCCCAAGAACAACTATTTATTTATTTAATTTATATGCCACCCATCTCACTACTAGAGCAGTTCAGGTGTTACAATTCAATTACAAGTCAGGAGATATATTGGAGCATTGCTCTGACTCATCTGGGCTCTTGAGGATACAAAGAACTGAAGCAGAGTTCACAACAAGCATCGTAGGCAAAATTTCATGGAAATCCAGTGCATGGCAAGTGAAGGTTCAATGGCACGGTTGTGACAACTCATTTTAGCTGCTAAATTCAAGTCATAGCAGTGTCTCCTCACCGAGAAAATGCAAGTAAGATGACACAGCCATGTTCACTCAACTCTCCCCTTACCTCAGCAACAATTTTTTTAAGAAAGGGGGGGGATTATTTAACCCTCTCATCATCTTCTATAAGACACTATTATTTGACTCATTATCAGACACTGATTATGAAGTGTGCTGAATTCATACAATGTACTACTTGAGTAATGTTAACAGAAACAATTAGAACTTGAATGGATAAATGAAAAGCAAGTCCGCAAGCATAAAAGAACTGCTGTGTCATGAGGCAGAAACATTTACCAATAAGTAACATTGTTAGATATATTTGGCTTTACTGCAGGAGGAGGAATAGGTCAAAGAAACCACCAAATAAATCAGTTTAGATAAACAACGATGAATTTTCCAAGGGGGGGGGGCAGTGGGAAAAACTCATGAAGGTTACAGACTAATTAATGACCAGGTTGGCAAAAAATGCCATCAGAAGCTTCAGACAATGTTTCGGTAAGCAATCTTGCCATTATCCCACAGATGAAGGAGGAGACTGGAGAAATGCAATTATGGAAAAGGCAAGAAACAGAACAAAACTTCAAACTTTCTGTTCCACAAGCAAAGAAATATCTGCAGTCATTTGCACGCAAGCGCCCTGCGCATACACCAGTATTTGCTTCTCTTTTCAATGATGAATCCTCCTCCATCATCAAATTGCTCTTTCAGCAGTTATTATTAGGGGGCCAACTTGAATGCTTCTGAAATTAACCAGCTATCTTATTACCCGGGTTCACACATGCACCTCCTAGGAGAAAGCCGTATCAAGCAGAGTTTGGTCACACAAAACTCGTGCTGCGTTTTTATTTCTTCATACAGGGACAATCGCCTGCGCTAATATACCGGTACATAAACTTTTAAGTCCCGGCTTGTACGCAAGGCAAAAAAAAAAAAAAAATGGCCTTTTCGAAGATGCCTTCTAAAGTTCTGTGAAAATGCCCCTCTCCTCCATTGCCACCTATATTACCACTCAAGAAACCCGCTGGAGCCTCCGGCCACCGGATATCTCTCGCCTGAAAACTATTCAGGGGCCGGGGGCAGGAATCGCAGCGAGGGGACGGGGAGATGGCGAAGCACCCGCTTGCCACAAGGAAAACTGCGGAGCCACCAGATGGGATGAGGCATCCGTCCCAGTTCCATCCCGCTTCGGCACCGGACTACCGGAAAAAAAAAAGGAGAAAGGGAGAGGAGGGGGGCGGGCGGCGATGCTGCAATGCGCAACTCGGCAAGCGCCGCAACCGTGCGGGAAAACCGGCCGCGCATCCCAGGTAGGCAAGCACCGACGAGAGCGTCCGTCCCGTTGCTACTCACATGGCCGGCCTCGGCTCTAGGAGCCCTTTGTCGTCTTTTTCAGGAGAAAATGCACGAAGCAGCGCCAAGGGTCGACGGCCGTCCGGTGGGAACGGACCACGCAAGAGGGTCTCCACCGGAGGCTATCGAAAATTACTGCAGCAGGAACCTCGCCCCCGCTCCCGGGTTTTATGCAAGGGGAGGGGCGGTCCTCTCGGCCCCGCCCCGTCACGCAGCGAGCCAATGAGGGGCGCGTTCCTATCACCACATGCCCCCGATTGTTGCCGGCAAAACTCAGCCAGCGAATCCGCGTTCTCTGCCTTTAAGCGCGAAGGCCTCAGCGACCAGGGGGCTGCGGTTCGATGTTGGGCAAATTTGCATAGTTTTATTTTTATTCATTCATTCATTCATTTATTTATTTTTGTCAATTGCTTACAAGATAATAGGTATAAGTAAAAACATAGTTATGAATACAGGGATACATATAAGAAAAATAAAAGAAACAATGGGACAGGGACGGTAGGCACGGCGGTGCGCTTTATGCACGCTCTCTCTTATTTTCTGATTCACGCTTATTCTCTCTCTTCCGAACCTCTCCGAGATCCTGGGACTGCAATTGGGAACACGCGAGCGACAGTCCCAATAACTTCAGTCAGCAGTTTGCTGCTGTTGTCATATACGCTGGTGCGCGGTTCCTAACTTTTGCTTCTTTCAGATTCTTCTCTGCGGGTGACAAAGGGCGGCCAACTGAACTGAAGCTGTGACTGCGTCGACAGCAATATATTCCTTTAAGGGAGTGGGGGGAAGTCATATAGAGAGATCCTGACGTTCTCTTCTGCTTAACTGGTGAACCCCGAGTTTTATATGGTGGGGGGGGGGGGTTAAACAGCAACGTGTTTACCTAAGTGAGAGATACGTTTGTGAGAATGAGAGATATTGAAAGTAATTTGAAGGGATTGATATTTGCTGTAGAAATGTGTGCGGAATTTCGGTTGGAAAATCCAAATCGGCTTCTGTTTGTTTATATCGAAAATCGGAATGACAACGCTGCAGCCTTATTCTTCCAAGCGGAGCTCCACCAACTTTATTTTTATTTATTTTATTTATTTATTTTGTCAAAAGCTTACAATACAATAGAAATAGGAATAAACATAACTTTAAATATAAGAAATAGGAACTAATATTTGGGGACAATAGGACAGAGACGGTAGGCACGAGGGTGCACTTATGCACATCCCTTACAGATCTCTTAGGAATGGGGTGAGGTCAATAGAGGTTACTTTGAGGGTAAAGGAGTTGGGGTTTGAGCAGGTGACAACAGAATCAGGTAGTGAGTTCCAGACATTGACTACTCTGTTGCTGAAATCGTACTTCCTGCAATCGAGTCTGGAGTGGTTTACATTAAGTTTGTATCTGTTGTGTGCTCGTGCTCGTGTTGCTGTGGTTAAAGCTGAAATATTCATTAACTGGCAAGACGTTGTAACATATGATTTTATGTACTATGCTTAAGTCCAATCTTAGCTGGCGTAGTTCAAGGTTGTCTAACTTCTCTTAATTCTTTCTACATTTTTATATCTTGCCTTTTTCTCAGAGACCATAGAGGTATTTTTGTTTCATACTCAACTTGTAAACCATCCAGACCTAACCATGACTACTATACTTTATCAGTAGAGCTGCATTAGCATTGGAGTTGCCACTTCCAGAATTGGCGGGTGGGAAGTTGGGAGTGGTTCAACCTTGAAATGTTTTTAAAATAAGGTGTGTGCATACAGGCGCATCTTTGAATCGTTTTTTTTTTCAACTCCAGGGCAAGTCTACACAATTTTGCCAAGTTCTTTGGAAATATATTGCTACTAGATGGTGCCGGTGCTTCGCGATGACACTGTGATTGGGCTATGCAGGAGAAATCCGGTTCACAACCTGTTGGCTCAGTGGTGGTCGGTGATTGAAACACATAAAGGAATATCGCTCCTACTGCCTTGAGTCTGGAAGTAGTTCCATAGCTGGAAGGCATAGACATTTTGGTGAGGCACCACCATTTAGTACTGTAAGGAGCCCCAGACCGCTCTGAGTGAAGGAGTGGAATGTCTGCCAGTTTGAACTGAGGTAATGGAATGTGAGGCAACTGGCAGTGATTGGGCTATGTAGAAATCCGGTTCACAATCCGTTGGCTCAGTGGTGATCAGTGATTGAAACACATAAGGGAATATTGCTCCTGCAGCCTTGAGTCCAGAAGCAGTTCCATAGGTGGAAGGCATAGACATTTTGGCAAGGTAGTTTAGTACTGTAAAGAATCCCAGACTACTCTGGGCTCTCCAGTACCCTCTGATGTTCTGCCATGGAGAAGATGGCTATTATATCAATACGACGTAAAGACCAAGGTTCCTCTCAAGAAGACCATATCTGCTGCTGACTTTTACAGCTATAGGATAATGGAGCGTGATGGCAGAGAATGCTACCTACTGCTGTTCCGCAACCTTGTGAGGTTGGAACAGTTCTTTTCAGGTGGGGAAGGGGAGTAGAAAACCTTAGCATCAGAGTGTGTTAATTATTGTATTAAGAAATAGTAATGATCTGATGGTCATTTTGAAAAATCCTTTCTTAGAAAGCACCTAGAAGCCAAGGGGAACGTATGTGCCAAATTTCAAGTTTGTAGACTTTATGGTTCTGGAGATTTTGTGATGAGTGAGCGGTACTTGGCTTTTATATATATAGATTGCCTTTTTCCTAGGATTAAGAGAGAGTGACTGGCCTAGGGTCACCTAGCTGGTTTCATGTCCAGGCTCTCAATTGCCTGATGCCTTAACTGCTACACCAAACTGGCTCTCTTAAAATATCAATTTTATTTACAGCCAAGAGTCCCAAAGCAAGTAATATCACCTAAACTTGGCATTAAAGCAGATTAACAAATATGTAATAAATACCACTTTAAACCCCAACTCATTGATTTGTTACCAAGAACCTTCTTTTTATAGCTATAGTTAAAAGTCTACACCTTTTAGATTGACTTCTTGAGTTAATTCAATCACTACACAGTACTTATCAACTTCTTTTGTTTTTGATTTATTGGCTTAATTAGATAGATTTTCAGTACTTCTGCCCAAATCTTACCTTGTTTTAGCTATGCTACAACCATATTGTTTGAACACAAACGTTTAGCTGCAATATAGTTTCTTGGAAATCATACAAGTATAAATCTAAGTACAGGTAGCCTTTGATTTACGACCACTTGTTTAGCACTGTTCAAAGTTACAATGGCATTGAAAAAAGTGACTTATAAGCCGGTCCTTGCACTTATGACCTTTGCAGCATTCCCCCAGTCACATAATCAAAATTTAGACATTTGGCAACCAGCATCTATTTACAATGGTTGCTGTGCCCTGGGGTCACATGATCACCATTTGCAACCTTTCCACCTGACTTATGACAAGTAAAGTCAGTGGGAGAAGCAGGATTTACTTACTGATAGTGCAATTCACTTAACAACTGCAATGATTCACTTTTTGCCGTGTTTTAACCATGGCAAAAAAGGCTATAAAATCGGATGCAAGTTCAATAGGAAACTGGACAACATTATAAAGTATGTATTTTTGGAAACAAAGAGGTTTATCTTACTTATATTAGTAATCCTTTTAGCCAGGATACATAACTCCACGGTGCTGAGAGCAACATATAGTAGCAGCAGATTCTGCAAAGTATCAGCTAAACTGCTTTATAAGGCATCTGATCTGTTCTCTTTCAAATTAAGGCTCCAAACTGAAAGAGGAGCAGTAAATTCCTTCACTTTTTAATAATTACACAAACTTAGTCATGATTAAAATTTGTTGAACTAATTTTCTGGGACCACAGGTCACATTATACAAATATGTAACCAGTATGGTGTCGCCAAAAGTGATGGTGAAGTAAAAACACCCCGAGCCTGATGGAAGCCAACATCCATTTGAATATACAGTATTATTCAGACAGAAATCTGAGTTCTCCCTCTATCATTACCTTTGCCGTTTGGTTATGATATATAGCTTCTATTGCTTGGATAATTTTTTTACCAAAGCCCATCTGTTCCAGCTGTAATAACATGAATCACCAATTCACATATCAAATGCCTTCTGTGCATCTAAAAATATCAAAGCCATTTGTTTTTCAGGGTGTGCCTCATCGTATTCCAAAGTGTCCAAGATTACTCTCATATTGTCTTTGATTTGTCTCTTTGGCAGAAATCCATTTTGATCAAGGTGGATAAAATTATTCAGGTATTTTTTAAGTCTTTCTGCCAATATTGAAGCAAAAATTTTGCAATCTACATTTAGTAAGGAAATAGGTCTGTAGTTCTCGATTTGTAATGGGTCGGCCTCCTCTTTTGGGACGAGTGTAATATAAGCTTCTGAACATGATTTAGGTATCTTCTTCTTTAACAACTTCTAGCAATGGAAGGTTCAACTATTCTTGTAGTTGTTTTGTAGAATTCTGCCGGAAGTCCATCTGGGCCTGGTGCCTTTCCATTGTTTTGCTTCTTAAGTGCTTCAGTTAATGCCATCATCGTTATATTACTTTCTAACATTATTTCAATCTCTTTAGGTATCTGGGGTAGGTTAGCATTTTGTAAGTACTGTTTAACACTTTCCTTGTCAATATTCTCGTGTGTATAGTTTCCCATAGTAGTCTTGTATAATTTCCTTTTTCTCTTTACTTCCATAACAAACTTGGTCTTGATCATTTATTAATTGCAATATTTTCCTTGATTCTTTCTCCTTTCTCAGTTTATATGCCAACCATCTACCTGGTTTGTTTGCATCTTCAAAATAGTTCTGTTTTGCACCTCTGATTTTCTGTGCTAGTTCTTCTTTTTCCATTAGTCCCATTTTATGCTTAATTATATCCATTTTTAACTTAATGTTCTTTTTCTGTGGCATTTTCTGTAACTCTTTTTCAAGTTCTTTATACTCATCCTCTTATGTCTTAGAGGCTAGTCTTTTTGTGATATTTCTTTTCCTTGTATAATCTATTATCAAGCCTCTGGCATATGCCTTCATTGTATCCCATACGTTCTGCATTGATGTGTCTTCTTTTTTATTTTCTCTAAAAAAAAAAAAAAGCCAGTTCTTTCTCCATCCTCTATATGAAGTCTTTTTCTTATAGTATAGTATTATCTAACGTCCATCTAGATCTTCTTCTTTGTCCTTTCCATTTAATCGTCATTGGATTGTGATCTGCCCAAGTACTTGTTTCAATATTTATTTCTTGCATATTAGCTAAAAATTCTGTTGACATCCATATCATGTCAATTCTGGACCATGATAAATGTCTGTTTGAATAGAAGGTGTATTGTTTAGTCTTAGCATTTCTTTCTCTCCATGTATCTTTTAAATTTATTTCATCTATCATTTTAAAAAAGGATTTAGGGAGAGTCTTTCTGTTTTGCTTTGTTGTTTTCTGTGCTGTATAGTCCAATTTATTGTCTACAATTCCATTAAAGTCTCCCATCATAACTATATTAGCATAGTCCAGTTCGATTATTTTCATATGTAATTTTCTATAAAATTCTTCTTGATTGTCATTTGGGGCATAGATTGCAGTCTGGTGTGTTTTCATATTATTGTCCATTATTTCCACCATTAATAATCTTCCATCGTCATCAGTATAAATCAATTTCACTGGGATAATATCTTTAATAGATAAAGCCATGCCTCTTTTCTTGCTTTGAGTCAAAGAAGTAAATATTTTCCCTAATTTTGGCTGTATCAACAGTTGTTCATGTTGCTTTTTAATATGTACTTCTTGTAGGCAGATTATGTCAAATTTTAATTTCTCTAATTTATGGAAAGTTTTCCTTCTTTTAACAGCTGAAGTTAAGTCCGTTTATGTTAATTGTAATCAGTTTTTTCTCTTCTCTTCTGATTATATTTTATAGGTAGGTTTAGCAGCTCTCGTAGATCTTGGTTCACGTTGTTCTTTAACTTCCACCTTTCCACCTACTGCACCTTCTTCTTTTTCAGTCACTATTTGGTAGTCCTCTTGGAATTCAATTAGTAACATTTCTTTTTCTGTCTCCTCCTCTTTCCCTCCAAAATATTCTGTATAAAATAATTCAGCTTTCTCAATTGAATCAATTCTATGTCTCTGTTCTTGCCATATGAACATTAAACCTTCTGGAATCAGCCATTCACCTCTTTTTTAAGCAGAATTTTAGTCATAAATCGGTATTCTCTTCTCTTCTCATCTCTCTCACTCTTCTGGGTATTTGTTTCAGGACCACAATCTCCTTATCTTTATATTTCAATGTTTTCTCTCTTGCCACTTGCAATATTTGCGTTTTAATGGCTTTCTTTGTAAATCTGATGTGAATTTCTCTTGGTAAGCTATTTCTCATTGCATATCTTGTGAAGACTCGGTAAACCTCGTCTATTCCATCCATCATCTTCTCTTTGGTTATTTCCAAAGCTTCAGCCAAAATTTCTATCATTATCTCAGCTAGGTTTTGTCCCTTTTCTTCCTCTATGTTTTGGAATCTGAGATAAAATTCTGATCTGTCCATCTCCCATCTCAGCATCCCACTTTTATCTTGTTCAACCACAGTTAATCTGGTATCAATATCTCCAATCTTCTTATCTCTTTGTTTATCTTCTTCAATTTTTGGGAATCCCTCGTCATACTTCATCATCATTTGTTGAATGTTCTCCACCTTTTCATCAGTTTTTCCTGTTCTTTGTTCAATGTTCTCTGTTCTCTTTTCAATATTCTCTGTTCTTGTTTGTATATTTTGAATTCCTTGCATAATCATCTGCAGCATCACCTTTTCCTGTTGTTTTTCTTGCTGTAACATTGTCTGTATTGAGCGTTGTCCTCCAGATGGTGAAGAGGAAGAAGTAGAAGTTGAAGGATCAGCTGCTGTTAGTTTCCTACTCATTTCAGACAATTCAAAATCTTCTGGTTCTTCTAGACCTTAATCCACTGGTGAAATAACCAATTGTAATTCCAAGTAAAAATACTGGGGGAAAAAGAAGCCAAATAATAGTGATGATAAAAAAAAAAAAAAGTTTCTTCAGGTTCTTGTATACCTAAATTCAATCGATTGGTTAGATAGCAGTAAAAACTCAAAAAAGGAAGAAAAGACCATAAACAGAAAAAGGGGAAAATTGTTAAATCCTGAAAGAGGCAGAAAAATAGAAAATAAAAAACTAAAGAAGAAAAAAAGAAGTACTTCAGGTTCTTCAACACCTTAATCGAATTAAAAAGTCTCAGGTATAAAAAGATGTACAAAAAAAAAGGAAGCCACAAAAAAAAACAACCACCCAATATTGAAGGTAAATTTAAAAAAAACGGGAGGGAGAGAGAAAAAAGAAAAGAGACTACTCCCTTAAAAGAAAAAAAAAAAAGAAGGAAAACATTAATACTAAAACTTTTCCTTTAAAATAAAATGCAAACGTAAAAATTAGACTTCAAAAACAAAAAGAAAGACAAAAACAAGTTCCAAAAGGCCAAAAATCCAAATAGCTATTACAAAAAGTAAACTAGTAAGGAGCGGGTTTGTTAAAGTAAGAAATAGCCCAGCTTAAAAAATATAGAAAGAGCACACTGCACCTTATTTGGTTATCCAAGGCTTTTGTTAAAATTTATAACTCTCTTCTCTAGAGTCTTATCGTCTTATTTTTCTGTAAATTTCAACACCAGACTCCAGCTACTGATAGAAACCCAGAAGAGCACCTGCAATAATACTCTCCCATGCTCTTCCCTCTATCTTATCAAACAGGCTCAAAGTCCTTGAAAAAAAGTCTCAGATCTTTCTCAGCTTTGTCTGGTCAAGAGGGAAAAAAAAGAGATAGAATATTTCCAAGCTTCTAGATGGCAGTGTTACAAAGTTTCTTCTGCTTTCACTTTCCCCCTCCTTTTCCAAACAAGATATAATAAAAATTAATTAAAAAGGGAAAAAGATATTTTAAAAAATGACTAGAAGGGAGTCTCTAGCCTAAAATATTATAAAGTCAAAAAGGAGAGAAAAAATAGGTAGAAAAAAAACCAGTCGTTTCAAAATATAAAATCATATATAAAAAATCCAGCAAAGAGAAAAAAAAGTATCACTTTGACTTCCTGTTTAAAGATCGCCGCTCAGTCACTTCTGTCTAAAATTTTAGATTTTTTCTTTTCCTTAGGGTGTCCTTTCAAATCTTAAAGTAAAGAAAAAATTCTCACCAAACCGACACACTTTCTCTTTCCGTTCTCTTCCATTTCACAGCTGTCCCAACTTCAGCAGCTTTAATGGCTGCCTCTTTGCCATTGGCAAAAAGAGCTTCTCCTGGATCTACCAGGGACTTTGCGATATCCCTGGGATCGACAGGATGCGCTCTTTACATTCACCATCTCTTCGGGATGGTTTACATCCATTTGGACCGTCCAAGAGCAAAGATATTGGCAGAGATCTCAGACCTCCGAGATCGCATGCCGTATCGTTGTGACGCCAACTCCGCCCTTTGAGAACTCATATTTTCAATCCATACATCTAACATTTCAACAAAAATTTTCAGATGCCACCTCCTTTAACTGGTGAATACAAGGTGAAAATTTTACTTTTCTACCAAGAGGGTCTTGTAACCCTGTTTTGAGATGAAAAACTGCTTATTTGTTATTTGATCCCAAAGACAGAAATCCTATAAATCAATCACCTTTTACAAATTATATTATTGGCATATGTTCACTTTCATAGCCAACACATATAATCAATCTTAAAACTTGTTGCAATGTACAACAATAAATGGACGCTTAATGTTGCAATGGTCAACCTTGTAAAAGTGCTGGATGGACAGTCTAATGTTGCTACATGGTAAAGTGCTGACTGTGTGGAAAAAATACTGGCTGGAGAAACGAAAGTTATATGGGAAAAGAAAGTAATTGGGCAGGGCTAAGAGTGGAGGTGATAAGACCCCAGCAATGGTATAGTTTTTGCATTAGCATAATTATGTAGATTACCTTATAAGGAAAATTTCCTTGTTCCTGCTATGACGCTTGCAAGCAACCTAATAAAAGGAGGTACCTGCCTTTGTTCAAGTGCCTTCATCCCGAGTAAACATTGTGTCCGTGTGTTTATTTATTTACCATGAGAGGCCCAGGGCTCTGAACTCAGACCCTGCCGTCGCCAGGGTGCGGGCAGCAAAAAGCCACAACTGGTGACCCCGACGTGATCTCACCCAGCCGGACGAGCCAGCTGCAGCCCAGGGATGCCGTTTCGTGTTACGGATCCCTCCCCAGGAATCTTCTGCAAAGAGGACATCCTCCCTTAGCAAAGCTGCATCTGGCTGCATCTGGTCCTCCTTCACGACGTGATTCTTCACAGCACGACTTCCAGGAAGAAGTGTGCTGCCCTGACTCTCATCTTACGCACCGGAGATCGGCAAAGCGCATCGTAAGTATGGGCACCCCACTTTCCAAGACTCTGTCCAAGCATGTGGACGAGCTTCACTCCTTAGTCAGGAAGGCGAATCACATGCAGAAAGCTAACGGTACAACTATATACCCTATTTCAAAAAAGGCTATTACAAAATTAGTTCTATTCCTTCAAAAACATTGCCCCGCTTATCCAGAAGGTGGCACTCTTAAACAATCTATTTGGGGAAAAATAGGGAAATACATTCATGAGCCTCCTCGAGCCCCCCCGGAAATTCTTTATGCCTGGAGAGCTCTTATGACTGCCATCAACATTCTTTATCCTCCCTCTGAATCAATCTCTGATCCAATTCCCTCTGAATCAATCTCTGATCCAATTCTTGATCAGACTTCGGATCAGCCTTCTCCGTCTCCTAAAGATCCCCTGCCTTCTTCGGCAGAAACTTCCACACCTTCTGCTCTGTATCCTGCTGTCCCTTCTTCCCCCCCTCCCCCTCCTCCCTACAACCTCCCTCACATTCCTGATGTTAACCCTATCAAATCCAATGATTCTCCTGCCTCCTTGCCTGTATGTAATACCTTTCAGGAGGCTCTGATTCAAGGAAAAATAGATCCGGAGGACCTCTCTTGTTTTCCTATGGTCCTCCAAGCCCCGGCAGGTGGTGGAAATGGAAATCCTGCCCCTCAGTATGTCCCTATGGAGTGGGATCTCATGAAAGAACTCAAATCCGCCACTGTCAAATATGGCCTTAAGTCACCCTATGTTAGACCTTGTTAGAAAACATTTCTAATAATCATAATATTCTTTTCTCTGAATGGCAAATGATGGCTTCTATGCTCCTAACATCTTCTCAACTTGCTGCTTGGCACAATGACTATCGCTTAGCTGTTCGATCTGCTGCAATGGCTGGCCTTCCTCAGGCTGTTACCCTGGACCATCTTCTTTGTCAGGGAGCCATCCGTACTCCACAGGATGAGATTCAGATGGGGGCAGGGGTTATCCCATCATGAGAAATGCTGCTTTAAATGCCTTTCGCAGGGTCCCTGATCCTTCTCAACCTTCTTTGTCCTTTAACAAAATTCTTCAAGGACCTTCTGAGCCATATACTTCTTTCATTGACCGGTTGTCAGAGGCTCTCAACCGGCAAATAGACAATCCCCAAGCTCAAGCTGAACTTCTTGCCAAACTGGCTGTTTCTAATGCTAATGCAGACTGTCAGCAAGTTCTGAAACCTCTTCAGTCCATTCCCCATCAGACTATTGCTGACTATATTACAGCCTGCCAAAATGTAGGAACTGAGGCTCACCGTGCAACTGCTCTTGCTTCAGCTCTAACCTCTTCTTTCGCAATGACTGCCCCTCGCTCTGGTAATTGCTACAACTGTGGAAAACCCGGTCATTTTCGTTCCCAGTGTCGCTCACCAGGGGGCAGCAGGGCACCAAAGGGACGAAGCCCCCCCGCTCCCACTGCGAGACCAAAAACAATCTGCCCTAGGTGCCGCAACGGCTATCACTGGGCCAGTCAGTGCCGTTCCAATCTTTTCTCTTTGTCTCAATCCGCACCGTCGGAAAACTAATCTCGGGGCCTGCAGCTAGCCCCACCCTCAAGGCTGCACCCCCCTCCACACAAACGGCCTTCCCTGTTCTGCTTTCAACTGCTATCATCTATGAGGATCCTGGATCTGTCTTTACTCTCCCTCTCACAGTTACGCTTCCCCACCCGCTCTCACCTCGCACGCCCATCTTGCTCATCCCAAACTCCTCTTTGATCATGGAAGGGGTGGTCGCCTCTCCCTTTCTTTATGACTCATCCGCTCTTAATTGCCTCTCTCTTACAGCTGTAGGTGATAGACCCTTCTCATTGCCTGCTAACACTATCGTAGCCACTCTTATTATTCTTCCCTCCTCCACCACCCCCTCCTCTCCCCCCTCCCTGATGGCTATTGACTGCTCTATAGAGGCTTCTAAACCTCTGTTAACAGTGTCTCTTAATGGTCGTCCTTTTACAGGACTGGTGGACACTGGAGCAGACGCCTCGGTTATTTCAACGACTGAGTGGCCCCCACAATGGCCCCTTGAACAATCACCTTCTGTTCACGGCGTTGGTGGAGCTCAAAGCGCTCAGGTCAGCTCTAATTGGCTCACGGCCATTACCCCTGATGCTTCTGCTTCTGCTCTCATCAAACCTTATATCCTTCCCCTTGCTTTCAATCTGTGGGGTCGGGATCTTTTAGGACAGCTTGGAGCTACCTTTCACATTCCGTGAATATCACTATGCCTGCCTCTCTTCCACTTACTCTTAAGTCCTCTATCCTTGTATGGGTAGATCAATGGCCACTCACTCAAGAAAAAGTGCTCGCTCTAACCACTCTGGTCTCTGAACAATTGAGCGCTGGCCACATTGAACCATCCACTAGCCCATACAATACTCCTGTTTTTGTCATAAAAAAGAAATCTGGGAAATTTTCAACCTGTGGGGCCGTGATCTTATGTCTCAACTTAACACAAAACTCATTATTGATTAATGGAATCTTTTGCTAAAACTCTACCATGTGTCAACACTATGTAAATAATGTCTTGCTACCCTATTGTTCTGCTTTTCCACAATTTCTGGTGTACTTGAGAAGACAGAAGTGGGAAGCTAAGATTGTTTGTTGCACGTAGATTGGATGTGATAAAGGTGAGGGAGGATCTGGAAGAAGGAAGGAGAGAGATGGCTTGTGGATGTGTTGTTTGGAGGAAGGAAAGAGGCTTTGAAGAGGCCTCTGGAGTTAGCTGAAGGGATTGATGTGACAATCTGGACTGAAGCTACAGGGGAAATAGAGCTGGTAATGGCATCAATTCCCTTGCTAGAAATAGAAGAGGAAATCAGGATAGGATTGGAAACCTGAGGAAAAAGAGAAAGATGAGTTGGAAGAGGAAAGATGTGTGTGCAAATTGAGAAGGATGTGTGTGTCTGTGAATGCAATGAGGGGAATTCTGGATGTTTGAAAGTAAACAAGAAAGCAGCAAGGAAAAAAGAAATGGGAGGGCGACCCCTAGTGGGCTGGCCTTTCCAGAGAACATAGATTGATTTCACCAAAATACCAGAGAAAGGGAGGGGCAATACCAGCCCATCGCTTTTCTAAGTAAAACTCTCTGTCTTTACCTTCTCAACCCACTCTGGTTCAACTTCAGCAATATCTGGGTACCATAAACTGGGCCCGACCTTTCCTGTCTTTAACCACTGATATTCTTTCTCCATTGTTTGAAGCCCTTACTTAGGGAAAAAGCCTGCTGACATAATATCCTTGCAGCAACCTCAGCTTCAAGCAATACATCACCACAAAGAGCTGAGCTTGCTGCAACCATATTAGTCCTCCAGAATTTTAACGAACCCTTCAACTTGATCTTAGACAGCCTATATGTTACTCAAATAATCTCTACTATTCAAGATTCTTATCTCTCTCCCGCTATTGATAAAAATCTTCTCTCTTTTTTTGTTACATTGCAACACCTTGTTGCACAGCGTCAGCACCCGCTCTTTGTAGCACACATTCGCAGCCACCAAACCTTCCCAGGAATCCTCCAGGAAGGCAATGATGTGGCTGATCAAGCAGCTGCAGGCACCATGACATCACACACATTAACTCCTTGAGAGAGCTATTCATACTTCCATCAAAACACTCTCATGAAAAGCTCTCATGAAACATTTTAACCTCACTATGGCCGAAGCTTCGGCCATTAGACAGCAGTGCCCCACCTGCAGTCAACAAGCCCATTCCATTCCCTTAGGGGTTAATCCCCGCGGGTTGAAAGCCTGCGAAATATGGCAAATGGACGTTACTCAGTTTCCTCCATTTGCCCCCTGGAAGTATCTGCATGTCACAATTGATACTTACTCAGGGTTTATAATGGCAACCCCGTAAAGGGGAGAAGCCTCCAAACATGTCATCAATCATTGCATTTGCACCTTTGCATCGTTGGGACGCCCAAATGAAATAAAAACAGATAATGATCCTGCATACACTAGCACAGCTAATAGTCAAGGACAAGCCCTGATAGAGAGGACCAACTTAACGCTAAAAACAGCGTTAGAATGACATTTGATCAAAGGGAAAAGAACCCTTAGCCTCCCGGCGATGCAAGACACTTTTAATCTCTGTCTTTATACTCTCAACTTCCTCAATCTCTCCAGCACCCCTGCTATGACGGCAGCGGAGCGACATTTTTCCTCCCCCCCTTCCCCTGATTCTCCCAAACCACAGGTATACTACCGCCAACTGCCAGACCCTACTTGGAAGGGCCCTGCTGGTCTCTTCACCTGGGGTCGAGGCTACGCAGCAGTCCAACTTCCTGACAGAACTCTCTGGGTTCCTGCAAGGTGTGTCCGCCCATATCACCGTCCACAACCAGCGGAGCCATCATCCGAAAAAGATGATAACACTCTTCTTCTTCCTGCTTGGCTGTTCGCTTCGCTGGACTGATGGAACATCCACCAGCTTTAACGCCCATAGGCCATACAACATCACATGGATCATCAAGGACGCATATGGACAGGTATTGAATTCAACACACAATTATGCCAAAATTGACACTTATTTCCCACACTTACAATTTGACTTCGCTGAAATGATCGTGGGCAGAACAGCATATACAAAAAAGGACGGGGGACTCCACAACCAAGCCCAGAAGTAGTGAAAAAATTCCGCCTTTATGTCTGCCCAGGTCACGACATTTCTCCAAACCATCAACACACTTGTGGTGACCTATCGGACTACTTTTGCAAATCCTGGAGCTGTGTGTCCACTGGTCACATCTGGTGGAGCCCTCCCTACAAAAATGACTTAATCACCCTTTCTCGTTCAAGGGAGCAAATGCCTTGCGCTAGGGAAGGGGGACCACCAGGTGCCCGTTGCAACATGGTCACTGTGAGATTCACTGCAAAAGGGAAAGCATCTACATTATGGGACACTGGAGTAAAGTGGGGAGGAAGAGTGTATGACACCACGGGGTATGATTCTGGCAACATTTTTTACATACAACGACAAGTACACATACCCTCCTCTGGTCCTGTGGGACCAAGTGCCAAGGAAATTAAATCTTCCTTTCTACAACCTTTGCCAACAAGTTAATCCCTTGCTGCCACTTCTTCAATCTTCTTACAGTGTCCTGAATGCTTCCAACACTCTCATATCTAAGCATTGTTGGTTATGTTTGTCTCCCACTCCGCCATTTTATGAAGCAGTAGGATCCTCACAGGCCATAAGAAATGACACCTCGGACTCCCAATGTAGATGGCACGATAGTACCACCATCACTATCACTTCCATAATAGGCCAAGGCTGCTGTTTGGGCCACATACCTAAGAATTACTCGCAATTTTGTTTAAATGCCACCACGGGACAGTACTTATGTGATATGTACATACCTGCTCACCGACTCGACCTTAATATAGGGGATTGGACCCAGGTATTTACCACCGCAGGAGGCAATATAAACAAACGCCTCCAGGGTCAATATTTCATTCCTGGAGATGCTTCAATGTGGGCATGTTCCACGGGACTGACAGCCTGTGCCAGCGGGGATACTTTAATCAAGCAGAATTCCTTTTGTATTCAGGTACAATTGATTCCAAAAATGAATGTATATGACTCAGAAGATTTTGTTTCTCTACTAGAACCTAGACAATATAACCTTAGGGCAAAAAGAGAAGTAGTAACCGCTTTGACACTAGCTGTTCTGCTGGGGTTGGGGGCTTCTGGGGCGGCCACAGGTATAGCTGGCCTTGTTACCTCTGATCAGCATTTTCGCCACTTAAGCGCCACCATAGATGCAGACTTACGCCGCATTGAACAATCTATAGTTGCTTTACAGAACTCCCTCACCTCCTTATCTGAAGTTGTCTTACAGAATAGAAGAGGTTTAGATTTGTTGTTCCTCAAGCAGGGTGGGTTATGTGCAGCACTGAAAGAAGAATGTTGTTTTTATGCAGATAGTTCAGGAGTGGTTTTAGATTCTATGAAAGAGTTAGATAAGAGACTAAAAGAAAGGCAAAGAGAACGAGAGGCTCAACACACATGGTATCAGGGTCTGTTCAACTTCTCCCCATGGTTAACCACCTTAGTATCTGCCATTGCTGGTCCTCTTATTCTCCTACTTGTGCTCTGTACCATTGGCCCTTGTATTTTGGGCAAAGTTTTGGCCTTCTTAAAACGCAGATTAAGCCAGTTGGATTCCAACCTGTCACGAACTCAGAAACAGGTAAATACTCTCATATCCCATACACAAGAAAAGCGAGCTCTGTTAACATTCTCCTCGGATTCAGACGAAGATGAAATCATCAAAAGTGCTGGTAAGGACAAAACATGCATCCTAATGCACTTGCAAGCCTCAGACTCGGAGGAGGAGGGGGCAAGCAAGAATCACCATTAGGGCAGTGTTAATATATCACCTTCCAAATAAAATAAAGACAGAGGAGATGTTGCAATGTACAACAATAAATGGACGCTTAATGTTGCAATGGTCAACCTTGTAAAAGTGTTGGATGGACAGTCTAATGTTGCTACATGGTAAAGTGCTGACTGTGTGGAAAAAAGTTATATGGGAAAAGAAAGTAATTGGGCAGGGCTAAGAGTGGAGGTGATAAGACCCCAGCAATGGTATAGTTTTTTGCATTAGCATAATTATGTAGATTACCTTATAAGGAAAATTTCCTTGTTCCTGCTATGACGCTTGCAAGCAACCTAATAAAAGGAGGTACCTGCCTTTGTTCAAGTGCCTTCATCCCGAGTAAACATTGTGTCCGTGTGTTTATTTATTTACCATGAGAGGCCCAGGGCTCTGAACTCAGACCCTGCCGTCGCCAGGGTGCGGGCAGCAAAAAGCCACAAAAACTAATACAATATTTATCTAGGCTCTAACTACACTTGAAATTATAAATTAATTACAAGCATCCTGTTCGTTTTAATAGATGAAATGAAAATAAATTACAGAAACTTCACTGTTAAATACCATATCATTTTAAATACCTTAAGAATTTAATAACCACTGTAAGGAAGTTAAGTTGTATTAAGCAATTATGCTTGGGCAAATCAAAGATTTGCATTCTTGGTATGTAATTTAATAATGTAATAGTAATAATAGTAATGTACAATAATAATAGTAATGTAAAACAAACATGTAAATTCTGAATAAAACATGTTTCTTTAGGAAAGGCTTGTTTTAGAAAGCAAGTATATAAAATGTTTTATATTTGAATATATTATAAATACAAAATACTATGTTAAGCAATAAAACCAACCATGTTATATACCAGCGCTGGCTAACCTTTTTGGGCTCCTGTGCCAAAAATTGTATGCACGCTTGCACATGCGCACTTGCATACCAGCAGCCACAAGACAATGTGTGTGGCCCCCCCTGGGCATGCATGCACAACAACCCCCTTACCTGCACCATGCCTCACAGCTGATTTTCGGCCGGTTTGAGGCCTTTTTCGGCCTCCCAGAGGCTTGAAAAAAGACTCTGCAGGCTTTGCAGGACAAATAATAGGCTCATTTTGTCACTTCCGGTATAACAGGAAGTGATGAAACAGGCCTATTATTTGGCCTGCAAAGCCTGCAGAGGCTTTTTTCAAGCCTCTGGGAGACTGAAAAAGATCTCAAACCAGTCAAAAAATCAGCTGTGAGATGCATGCATGCATGCGCAGTGAAGTAAGTTTGCCTGCAGCTCCTGTGCTGGCACAAATGGCTCAAACCTGTGGCATGCGTACCATAGGTTCACCATCACGGTTATATACTAACTCAGCTAATAAAGGGTGAGCCCATCACTTAATTTCAGATGCATTCCTAGACAGCCAAAAACAGTGTGAATATAACATAAAAATAATGAGAAATAACACTTTGGCACTTGAAATTCTGAGACTTCTATTGTTTTTCATACTGCAGTCAACTGTAGCCTTTTGGGAAGAATTTCAGTTTCAGATATTACCAGTGTGTGGGTATAGTCAATTTGTGGAAATCACTGATATTCTTCCCAGGCAAAATACCCTTCTGAATCTTGACGTCATACAGCAGCCCCAGCATGACTTCTCTAAGGCTGTACAAGGTCTTCAAGCACCAGATTATTTTAATAAACTCTTCTGACTAGATATATATTTATAATTTTTTCCCATTTTCATTTGAAACAGAGTTTATGTCAAGGACAAGATCTTGTCAGTAGTGAAATCACAGACATATGTTCTTTGTGATGAAAGACAAGCTGCTACTCTCTGGTTTTAGAACATTAGCTTACATGTTTCTATTCTGTGTTTAAACTGTACACACACATCAGTTTTTTTATGCTGTCTCCAAAACGTATTACTTTTTTCCTACACTGATAGTTCATAATGTGGGAGTTGCCAATCTTTAAGAGTCACAGGGCTCACATTTACTTTTAAAATATTTTTGGGAAGGAACTGAAGACCATTGGAAATATAGTTGATAGTATATTGTCACTATAGTGAGTGAAGGCCAAATAGGGAATACATTTTGTTGGAACTGGTTAAGTTTTAAAGAAGAATATGAGTGCCTTAAGCATGAGACACCCACTTTGACTCTTTTATTTCTTCAAATCCTATGAAAAATGGATCTGATCTGATTAATCCTGCTTCTCCTAATCTGTTTCTTGGAAGAGTTTTGTTGTCATCTCTTATTCACTTTGACTCTCTTTCTACTCTCCCCACCCAGAGGTGATATTCAGCAGGTTCTGACCAGTTCTGGAGAACTGGTAGCGGAAATTTTGAGTAGTTTGGAGAACCAGCAAATACCACCTCTGACTGGAGTTTTTACAGTATCCTTCCCCTGCCACACCCAACAAGCCACGCCCATAGAACTGGTAGTAAAAAAAAAATTGAATATCACTACTGCCCCCACCCCAGAAAACTAAGCATCCAAACAACTTTAAAACCTACCTACTATCTGCCATTCTGGTTTTCAGCACACTAGCACCTCATAACTGAGGTAATGAAAATCTTTTTAAATAAAAAGCAGAAGAGACTGTGTGAAAAATTCGTACAAGGTATCTACTTGTGTCATGTTGAAGACCATTTGTATTTCAATTTCACTGAAATAGACCCCAAAAATTGGAAGTCAATCTCATAAAAAGAAACAAATACTATACTAAAACTCCTAAAAATATGGGTTGTGGGCATTCTACATAAACCAGTATGGAAAAAAATAAATGGTTAGATACAAAGCGGCAATACAATATAAAACGATGAAATTTATTATTTGCAATTATACGTTAGCCAGGTTGGCAAATAACCATATAATGTAACTAATTCTAAAGTACATGTGAAATCAAAATTGCTTGAAAGATACTTCTAAGAAATGACATATCGGAGCACTGAAGTATTTCAATTAAGTGAAAGAAAAATAACTTGAAATAGAAAATAATTCAAAAGATGGAACACAACAAGGATGATGTTGGATGGCTTCACAAAACCATCAGTTTCTGAGCATTAGAGCCACTAATAAATATTGTCCAGTAATCCACAATGTTTGGGGATAAATGTTACGGAGAACTTCTCTTAGCGATACAGTTTATAGCGATTATATCGCTTGTACAAGAATTTAATCCTCTTATTCAGATTATGGTAATCGTCAACAAACATTCGGTCACCCACCATCTTCTTTCTGCGAATGCATCTCTGCAGCTCATTTCCCCTCCATCCACGTAGCCATACCGGCCCCACAATCAGGTTTTTGGGGTGGGCCTTGAAATCCCCTAAGAAGAAGAACACAATAGATATATTTTAGAATTCTATTACTTCAATTTTGAAAAAGGAAGTTTCTTCAGTAATTGCCCCCCCTTTTTTTTAATCATAGAGTACTACCAACTTCAATTCAAAAGACATTCCCTTTCTAAATAAAGTAGCCATCTGAATGTTAAGCAAATAAAAATGTCTTTCTCTTCAATTTTCTTCTCAAAATCAATCACAGAGCTTTTCTCAGATTAGGAACTTCCATGACAATTTCCTTCTGCCAAGATTGGGGGAAAGGGGAGAGAAAAACAGAAAGATCTATTAAACACCTGCCAGAATCACTAAAAAAGTTTGCAGGGAACTTGAGGGATGATAGACTGCATGCATCTCTCCTATACATGCTGCTATTGGAAGACAGGTTGCTGTTAGTGATAATCTACTGTAAAGTAATATTTACCCAGAATTCCAATATTATCATAGACACCAAAGAGTGCTCGTTTCTCATTCCATCTGTCAACCACTTTTGGAGGAGGAGGCTCTTTCACCAGAAATGAGCCAGGGACTTCTAATTTAAACAAAGAAGGGGGAAAAATAGTCAATGTCACTTTAAAGATTGCTTTTGAAAATCTTATTATGACAAATCAGTTGGAGCTTTTATACAGCATATTTACAAACCAATGTTTATGTAAAATATAAAGTTAAATCATTTCTTTTAAAACCTTCTAATGGTACAATATCACTGGACAGCTTTAGAAACTAAATTTACTGGTCCTTAAACCACTAGTTACTGTATTTACAAAGAATATCTAGTCAACCATCATAAATGTAGTACAGGTAGTCCTCAGTTTATGACCAGAATTGGGGCAGAACTTCTGGCTCTAAGTGAGGCAGTTGTTAAGTGAGTCTCACCCATTTTCATGATATTTTGATTCTAGTTATTAAGTGAATAACACTGTTCTAATTAAATCTGGCTTTCCCCATTGGAACTTGGCTGGAAAAGTTGCAAGTGGTAATCATGTGACTCTGGAAGACAACAACCATCATAAATACACACTGGTGGACAAGTGTCTGAATTTTCACATGTGACCACGCTGCAACAATCCTAAGTGCAAGAACTAGCTGTAAAACACATTTTTGTCAGTGTAACTGTAAACGTGAATGGTCATAAGTTGAAGACTACCTGTACTTCAAGATTAGTTACAAAGAAGACTGCAACTAAACAACCTCTGGATCAAGTGGCCAAGCACAATACTGTACAAGGTAACAGTTTATGAACTAAAGGCAGTCCTATTCAGAACTCCTATATTAACTGAAGCTGGAAATAAGGACTGTTAGCCACATGGGTCACTTGAATTTCAGTGTCAATGATTATTTTAAGTGCAATCTTAACGTTCATTCGTGAGTGTGTGTGTGTGCACGCGCCTGAAGGAATTCAATATTTAGAACAGACTGCAATACCTGTAATGTATGAAATCCCACCCAACCACCCTAAAAGCTCCCCTTCTACCTTGTCCCCTTCTCGCTGCCTCTGAAAAAGAAGGGGAAGGCGTTATAATTAATGCATGCTCGAGATAGTAAACCAGGGGTCCCCAAACTTGGCAACTTTAAGACTTGTGGACTTCAACTCCCAGCATAGCTGGCTGGAGAATTCTGGGAGTTGAAGTCCACAAGTCTTAAAGTTGCCAAGTTTGGAGACCTCTGTAGTAGACAAAAAGAACCGGGGGCCGAGGTTTATCGCGCCAGTCGAAGCGCCAAGGCAGGGTTCAGGACGCTACGTCGCCCACACGACAGCCACCGGGTCCTTCCACCCACTTGTACTGAACAGCCGACGAGCTGTAGAGACGAGAAGGCTGCTGCTGCTGCTCGTCCATAAGCGCGGCGGGGTCGTTATCAGCCGCCACGCCGCTTCCATTGAACTTCGGCCTGACTCTTCGGCTAAGAGAGGGCAACGCAAAGGCTCCACGCAAGGCAGCCACTTCAGAAGCTTCCCAGAACACCCCGCGCCTCGCAGCTTTCGATCCGCAGGCGGAGAGGAAGGAGGAAAATCACAACCATAGAGATAAAAACAATGGAAGTTAGACGTGTCGATCAGGTCCTCAAGACAAGAATGGCTGCCTTGCATTTTTGTACACCGTTTTATTAAATACATCATTGTAGCCGATTCTTTTTTTATTCATTCCCCTCTTTTCCTTCTCCCCCAACAGCAGTTAGTTTCTCAGGGTTTTGCTCCACGGATAGGGGCTGCATCAATAAATCAGTGATTTTTAAACTTGGGAACTTTAAACAGAGAGACTCTGCTCTTCATGGCTGGCTAGGGAATTCTGGGAGTTGAAATGTACGCGTCTTGAAGTTCCCAAATTTTAAAAATACTGAACTAAATCTTCCATGTGAAACAAGATTCTTCACTGTTCTAATTAAAGTGATTACCCGGTTCAAGCTGGAATAATTTATTATTTCATCCAAGGCAGACATTGAGCACTGCCTGCAGAGATCCATGGAGAAAAATAAGGAGCTAAGTGTAATTATGTTCGTTCACTTAGAAGGAAAAGTTTATCTACCATGGAAGTTACCATGCTATAAAGTTTACTTTTAAAATGTATATAGATGTTTCACCCATTCAAATGCAACTGACCATTTCATGCACTGAGAATACAACTACTTGCCATTTGGAAATTCCATTCCCAGCAATTGCAGAGTTTATTTATTTATTTATTTATTTATTTGATTTGCCAATTGTTTACAAGATAATAAGCATAAGTGTATACATAGTTGTGAATACA
Source organism: Notechis scutatus (assembly GCF_049901735.1). Taxonomy (NCBI): domain Eukaryota; kingdom Metazoa; phylum Chordata; class Lepidosauria; order Squamata; family Elapidae; genus Notechis; species Notechis scutatus. Next base: position 167,454,311 of record NC_142010.1, on the reverse strand, counting down.
TGAAATGGGTACATATAAGAAAAATAAAAGAAGAATAAGAGAAACAATAGGGCAGGGACGGTAGGCACGTTGGTGCGCTTATGCATGCCCCCTACAGACCTCTTAGGAAAGGGGTGAGGTCAATAGTAAACAGTCTAAGGTTAAAGTTTTTGGGGTTTGGGGAAGAAACTACAGAGTCGGGTAGAGTATTCCAGACATTGACCACTCTATTGCTGAAGTCATATTTCCTGCAATCAAGTTTGGTGCGGTTAACATTGAGTTTGTATCTATTGTGTGCTCTTGTGTTGTTATGGTTGAAGCTGAAGTATTCATTGACAGGTAGGACATTGCAATGTATGATTTTATATACCATGCTTAAATCAGACCGAAGACGGTGTAATTCAAGGTTTTCTAGTTCTAGAATTTCAAGTCTGGTGGCATAAGGTATTCTACAACGAGTGGAGGAGTGGAGAACTCTTCTTGTGAAATATTTCTGGACTTTCTCAATTGTGCTAATATCAGATATGTAATGTGGGTTCCAGACTGATGAACTGTATTCGAGTATTGGTCTAGCAAATGTTTTGTATGCTCTGGTTAGTAGTGTGATATTACCAGAGAAAAAGCTACGTGAGGATTAGGTTAACAACTCTTAATGCCTTTTTGGCTATGTAGTTGCAGTGGGCTCTAGCACTTAGATCATTAGAGGTGAGTATTCCAAGGTCCTTTACAGAGCTTGGGTCATCAACAAGATCTTGACTATTCAGCTTGTATTTTATTTTCTGATTTTTTTTGCCAATATGTAAGACAGAGCATTTATTTGTTGAGATTTGAAGTTGCCATTTGTTTGACCATTCTGATACATAGTTGAGATCTTTTTGTAGGGTAGCAGTATTGTCTGTGGTATTGAACAGCTTTACATCATCAGCGAAAAGAACGCAATTGCTCTTAATATGATCACAGAGGTCATTTATGTAGAGTATGAAGAGAGTTGGTCCTAGAACACTGCCTTGGGGGACACCACTATTGACAGGTACAGAGTTTGATAGGACGCTCCCAATTTTGACCATTTGTTGTCTGTTTGCCAGGAATGCTTCTATCCAGTTATTCAGTTGTCCAGAGATACCATAGGATTTTATTTTTAGGAGTAGTTTGTCGTGTACTACTGAATCAAAGGCTTTACAGAAGTCTATGTAGATTGCGTCTATTGCTTTGCCCTGGTCGAGTTGTGTCGTCCATATGTTTTTGCAGTGTAAGAGTTGTACTGTACTAGTTGAAGTAATTGACAAGCTTATCTCGAACTACTGTGACTTCCAGCGTCATCACTTACCTTAAGAAATAAATGACATTGTATCTATTGAGAGCATTTAAAATTATTTCGGTAGCGGTTTTGTCAGGTTACAAAGCAAATGAAGCACTTAAGCACTTTATTTCAGACAGTATCTTGATATTGTTTTTTAAGATGGGAGCTTTCACTTTGTACCCAAAGAAATAAAAATAAAAATACAATGTACTGTAAAAAAATTCGGTCTTCAGTACAAATGTAACTCTACACTTTTTCATAGCTCTTCGCCTTCTGAAGCGCGCCTGTCCTTGCTGGACTTGATTGCGGACCACGAGAGAACGATCGACCTTTAAAGCGATTGGCTGCCGAGCTTTCAAAGAACAACCTGGTTGGGCGGGAGGACATTATTCGAATTTCTGGCGCGTCATTTTTCCTTCCCCTATTGGTCTGCAAGTGCGCGCGAGTGGTGCAGGCCAAGTTTGATTTGCACCCTCCCCCCTCGGTTCTGCCGCCGAACCGACCCCACCAGAGGTTGGGCCCGCCGGTCCTGCGTTCCAAAATCTAAGATGCTCTGAATTCTACCCGGCGCCGAGCTTCGGAGTGCGGGCGTTTGAGGCTCGATCTGCCTCCCATCAGGCTACGGATCGGGAGGGGGATGATGGCTGATCCGACTTCGCTTTCGCCTCCCTCGTGGGAGTTCCACTTGCCTCTGTCTCCGACCGACTTGCTTCGCAGCGCGGGGTCTCTGCAGTACGTGGTGCAGGAAGTGCTGCCCCTCAGACAGCTCCCGGGACAGCTGGCAGGTTGGTGGGGGAAGCGGGAAGCGGGAATGGTCCCCTGGAGATTCCTCGTGTTGGTGTGCAAGTCCGGGAAATGGGAAGGAGGAAGACGAGTAATTAATGTGAGTCGTGCCTTCCCATCAAAGCAGCGCCCGAGGCAGCCCCGATTAAATAGTGAATTCTAGGCGGTGCTATTGGGTATCCCGAAGTAATTAAGTAGGAGGTATAATTATTTCAGACATCCAGTACCAGCTATTTAGATGGTGGTGCAGTTAATGGTTATAATTCAGGGGTCTTCAAATTTGACAGCTTTTAGACTTGTGGACTTCAACTCCCAGAATTCCTCCTCCAGTCATGTTAGCTCGGGAATTCTGGGAGTTGAAGTCCACAAGTCTTAAACTTGCCAAGTTTGAAGACCCTTGGGTTACATAATAAATAGCACACTTTTAGGATGTTTTTTTTTAACCTTTTTTGAAATTATGTAACAGCATTTTATTACTCTGGTTATGTAGTGCATTTGTAATCTGCTTCAGAATGTATGGGAACTAAGCATAACAAAACAGTTCCACAAGACATGCTTTCCAGAAAATTGAAAAGACCGTAATCTCGTCAAGCTCCTCAAAGATATAAGCTAAGGTTTAATAATTGTCAAAAGCATGCAATGATGAAGCAGGTTTTTTTAAGTTGTTATGATTTATTTTTCTTTTAATGTAACTGCATACACCGCAGCAGTGTATAAACTGATTAAGCAGCAGTTCTAGTAAATTTTTCTAAGTGAGAATTAGGCATACAAGATCTGGATTAATAAAATCATGGTTCACTAATTGCAATTTGATGTCTAAATTCAAGAATTCTGAGTACCAAAAGTTTATCTGAAAATAGTTTCAAAGCTATCTTCTGCTAATTGATCTGGAGTTGGCATTTCTCACACATGGTCTTTCTTTTTGCAGTATTTCAGACAACATTCTGTACACAAGGAGCACTTGCTATCCTGCAGCATTTTGATACCCTTTTCAGTATTCTACAGTGAGTCTGCACGTTACTACTGGTATTGTTAGAGGGAGCTTTAATCTGAGGATTGAGAGTACATCATAAGAAGCCTTGTTCATAACTGTGGTAACAGCACTAAAAGAAGTAAACATGTAAAAAAAACAGAAAATGACTGGAGAATGCTTTGTGTCTTAATTAGTCATTTTGCTAAAGAAGCCATTTAATTTCCTGTACCCACATTGTTAAATGGCAGAGAGAAGGGGTTGAGACTGAAAATAATTATGTTTGATGTAAACAATTTGTAGCTGAGCTTTGGACATTGTATATGTGTTATAGGAAATTTCTTAAATGTTCCCAGAAGTTCTATTTCCAAAATTAATACAAGCTGAACAATGTACAATGATAACTTTAGATGAATAAGAATACATGGGATGCTTTGAAAAAAATGTTTGTGTTTTAACTTAATATTCATGCTTTGCAGCTACTTCAGGACTGTAGATAAGGCTGTTAAGGAAGATGCCCTAGAACTGATGGTGAAAGGTGAATACGTTCTCTTAATACTATAGAAAATACAAGTTCTTTATTGCAGCTAAATGATGATAACAAGGCAAATGTGACCTCATTGGCAGGTTGTTCCCTCAGCCTGTTCCTTTCATAATGATCTGTAATCTTGGTGGTCAATGCAGAGTAATGTGTGTTCACTGTAAGGGCAGACCAACAGGACATCCCATTCCTTCTGTCTTCCATCTTTTTGGAATGAGAGATCCATCATTTGCATAGTATTGCAGGAGGTGGTCAGAGGGGTGGATACAGGATAAGCATAGTGTGCCTGGGTAATGGGTTGCTGGGTGCTCCAGAGTTATGCTGATAGGATACTATGAGCACAAGTCTTTGGTAATCTGAAAGCTGTCCTGAAATCACATTTAGAACAAATATCTATTGAGAGCCTGTCTGAAGATGGTACCTTCTCACTTCTCCTTTTAGTTGTGACTAGTCAATCCAATGCCCTGACAACCATCCTGAATGATTCAGACCTCAGATCTTCTCTTCGGGTTCTCCATCTTAATGCTCTAAAGATGAATTGCTATATACTAGTACGGCTAGTGGAGGCGTTTGAAACAGAATCTGGCAAGACCAATCTAGTGGGATTGGAATCCAAGGGGAAGGTAGGTGGCTGGTATCTTATTTGCTAGATATTTACTTCTGGGCAGCTTTTTCCTCTTTAACCTGTTGCCCTGAAATCTGATTCATTTTAGTCTTCTCTTGAGTTAGAGGATATGCCAGTTAGAGGATATGTTATGTACCATATTGAAATTTATGTGATCTTTTAAAATATAATTTTGTATTCAGAGAGTAAAAGATAATCAAAAGCTTCTTTTTTTCTGCACTCTCTTAGCTCTTTATTAGTTTGTGTTAGTTTTTATGTTCTTAGTAATTCTAATATATAACCTATATTACATTGTGGGAATGGAAGTGTGAAATATTCCATTCTTATTTTGCTATCCCAAATATTGGCAGCTCGTCTATTCAACCTTTGAATAGGCTGTGCCTTACAGGAAGAATCTACAGGCAATCAGTTGAGAAAGTGTAAATATTTAACATAAGCAAATTTGGACACGTCCAGAGCTGAAATCAACAGAGGCAACTAATGTAATTTCTGAACATGACCTTCACGTACATAAGCTTTTGATGCATGTCTTCTCTTGAATTGATGTTCTGGATTTGTTTTGCAGAACAAGAAAAGCCATACTAAAGGCTTTGCTTGGGAGGAAGAAAGGCAGTCAATTATACAACTGCTCACACAATTACTTCAGTTGGATCTTCATCAGCTTTGGAATGGCTTGGTAGTGGAAGAAGAGTTTGTAAGGTATAGAAATGGAATGGAAAGCTTCTTTGGGCTGGAGGAAAGTGAAGGGTCAATCAGATAGGAAGAGAAGAAAATGGTATGATTCATGTGAGCCGGAAAGTAAACGTTGCTTTATTTTTAAGTGCTAAGTACATCTTCATAGGATTGTAAAAGATAAAAGGAGTCCTTGCTCTGCTAGTCGTAGCCAATTTTAGGGGGCAGTGCTCATCTCCGTTTCTAGGCCATTGAGCCAGCACTGTCCAAAGACATACTTGTTTATCTACTTGCATTTACATGCTTTCAAACTGTTAGGTTGGCAGGAACTCACTCCATCATGCAATAATAGGACTCAAACCGCTGGAGCATAGACCTTCTCTGGAGCCTTTTGAGCCACTGCGCCACTGTGATAAGATGGTAGTACATAAAATATTGCATTGCGATACCCTTTTGCTCTAACTCCTGTTTTGACTTTCTTTTCAGTTTGCTAACTGGCTGTTGCTACCGTATCCTGGAAAATCCCACCATTAGCCACCAGAAGCATCGGCCCACAAGAGACACAGTGATTCACCTACTAGGTGTTGCTCTATCTCGATATGACCATATGCTCAGTAAGTCTATTCCATTCTTTTAGCTTGGGCAGGCCAGATACTGAAATAGGTCTAATTTCTGAGCCCTAAATGGCTAATCTGAGCCATCCTAATTTCTCCCGTTACGGAAGAAGGTCTTCTCTTACCACAGTTCTCTTTGACAGGTGCCACTCTGAAAGTCACCCAGATGCTTCAGCACTTTGAACATGTAGCTTCAGTATTTGTGGAGGCTGTAACTGTGTGGATCAAGGACTATGGTATGAAGAGTATTGTGGGGGAGATACTAAGGTGAGAGAGGTTCCTTCTGTCTTCCTTACAATTCTCCGCAGCATCGATCACTGACTGTTCATTCATTGTTCAGGGAAATTGGACAGAAATGCCCCCAAGAACTGGCTCGAGAGGCTTCTGGGACGAAGAGCTATGCTGCCTTCTTGACAGAACTCACTGAACGAACCCCAGCTATTGTTCTGTCCAACATGAGTGTCCTGTTGCATCACCTGGATGGAGAGGTTGTTTCACAGACTGTATTTTCCGTATAGAAAGTATATGAGAATAAAATAAATAACATTCTATTTTTATTGGCTGTGAAGATCTTGAAAAAAGCTTAATGGCTAGCCCAGGTGTCATTCTGAACCATGTTCTAATTCTGCAGAGTTATGGAATGTGTAATGACTGAACCCGGTGCTTTCCTTTTTTTAAAAAAAAACCCTGAATCCTTCACGTGTTTGTTAACTCAAGCTTTTACAACTGATTTTGTCTTTGGGCTCTCTTGTATCTTCAGAACCATCACTTGTCCTCTCTTCCAAGTTGAATAAGCACTCGGATTTCTGCTTTTTCCCTTGTAATCCTGCTTGGCTTCTCAGGTGGATACTTCTACCTGATAACTTGTGAGAAAAAGCCTGAAAGTTTCAATGATATATTTGATTGCAAGTCTCTTGCTTGCAATGTCGAACTCTAGAACCTGTTTTTGAGTAAACATAACTTAAATCAAGATACAAGTCTACTGAAGTGATGCTGCATGTGGAACAACAGTGGCATTAAAGTCTGCCAGGCCCAGAAGCAATTATTGCAAGTATATATTTGGCTCGCCAAAAGCTCAGCATCGGTAAATTTTTACTTTTCATTGCCTTTTCTCTGTAGCACTTGGCAATTCATTATCAGTAAGTCCAGTCTAGCAGAGAGCTACTGTTGTGTAAAGAGCTTTGGGCCTGAAATTCTTACATAGATGAATCAATTAAGTCTGTTCCAAATTTAAAGCTTCTTTGGGATTTTGGCTTTCTGAGCATATCGTCTAGTTTGCAAGTTTTGGAAATGGCCAGCCCAGTTGTCATAATCTGAACCATGTTCTAATTCTGCAGAGTTATGGAATGCGTAATGCCATTTTGGCTGCTATGGCAGAGATGCTGTTGCAAGTGCTGAATGGAGAACAACTGGAGGAAGCTGCCAGAAATACAAGGGATCAGTTCTTGGATACTTTGCAGGCGCACACGTGTGATATCAGTAGCTTTGTGCGCAGTCGTGCGCTTCAGCTCTTTACCCGAATTGTGCAACAGAAAGTGAGTTTTGAAGAAAATATCAGGAGCAAACAACCACAGACCCACACTTGTAGAGTTCAAACTAGCTACTTTATTGTTCTCTTCGTATAGTTGTAAGAATCTCCCCAGATTGGTAGCTTTCCCCTGGGAAAGACCAGATAAAGCTATATGACATTCAAAGGTAGGGGGTGGAGCTGGGGAGTGTCAGACCTTGCCTCTTCTATTTACATAGGGAGGCAAGGCTAATTCCTCACTTGTTGGGGGGGGTATTTTTTTTCTATACTTTTTTTACTGCTTGTAAACCGCCTAGAGTCACTGAGAGCGAGTAGAGGCTGTATAAATTTTCTAAATAAATTATCAATAAATAAGCCCTCCTCCCATTTGGGATAGTTGTTTGCCAACAAATACTTTTTGAACTTCATTAGGGTAACTAAGATGCTACGAACGACTTGCAAATGCAACTGTTTGCCCCCAAAAATACATCATCAGCCTAAAATATAAAGTATACAATGCAGTATCTGAAGAATAAGAGTTAACATTTAAGAACTAGTTAAAATAGTAAAATTTGTAGTGGTGAAAACAACAAGAACTACATATATTCCTGCTCCTGATTATTGCAATGTGCTCTACATGGGGCTACCATTGAAGAATATTTGGAGGCTACAGTTGGTCCAGCAGTGTTGGCACATGTAACATCACTGTTATGCAAGTAAGGTGTACTTTTCAGCCTTCAGTGAGTGTAATCCTGGGATGGAGACCTTTTCATGTTTATGCAAAAGCTCTAGTGGAACAGTTGAGACTTACTTCTGAGTAAACACACCCATTTTCTGGCATCAAGGGGCCTGTTGCAGAATTATTTTTGGAAGTTCCAGCTCCCAGGGAGGATAGCACTGGTTTTGCTCCTCTTACCTGATGTCAGAAACATTCCAAAACACTATTACCTTTTTGTAAATTATAACAATGTGATATTGAAAAGCTTTTTGTAGCTTTCTTGGGACTGCTTGCCTTCCATTTTCTCTGTATCCAGTATGTTCATACTTTGTGAGCAATTCATATAAGGATAACAGGGTAGTTTCACTTGCTACTTGCTACCTAACAGTTATTATCTAGCAGTGAAAATATGTTAAAACTGTTCCTTCCATATTTTTCTCTGGCAAAGCCAATCACGCTGCTAGGGAAAATGAAAGTTTGCACTGTATATCTAAGTCTTCCATATATCTCCAGATGGAAGAAAATATTTAGCACAGCCAATGTCTGAGCAGAGTTGAGAACTTGTTAGGAAGGAATACTGGTACTGCAGAAGAAATACGTCCTTACTATCATGATTGTGTCAGTGTATGAAATAGCTTCTCTTTTTGCTGTAGGCTCTGCCCTTAACTAGATTCCAAGCAGTTGTGTGCCTTGCTGTGGATCGGCTACAGGACAAAGCAGTAACAGTGGTTAAGAATGCTATCCAACTGCTCTCTGCCTTCCTTTCCAACAATCCTTTCTCTTGTAAGGTAAGCTTTATAAATCTATTTCTTGGCAAATGTTTAACTGCAGTATTTTTCATTACTCCTCACCTATTCTGCAAATGGGTTATTGCTCATCTCGTTTGCTTTAAAAAAAAAAAAAAGTATAGCCCAAAATATATTGAATACAGAAAAGCAGAATGTAGCATAGAACAAAAACAAAACATCAGTAAAAGGGTCATTGCCAGGCACAAGCAACCAGAACCACTTGTGAAAAGCCTCAGGCTGAAACTTTATTGTTTGTCATCTATGTGATAAGAATCTCATCAGACTGCTTGCCTCCCCCTGAGAATAACCAGATAAGGCTTCATAGATTCTGAGGGAAGGTCATGCTTATGGCAGCTCCAAGCCCTTGCTTGACCTCTCCCTCCAGCCTAGCTGGCAATTCCCCCACAGTCATCATGCCATCAATCGAGACATTTTGTTCCACCATAATAGCAATAGCACTTAGACTTATATACCGCTTTATAGTGCTTTACAGCCCTCTCTAACCGGTTTACAGAGTCAGCATATTGCCCCAACAATTTGGGTCCTCATTTTACCCACCTCGGAAGGATGGAAGGGCTGAGTCAACCTTGAGCCTGATGAGAATCGATCTGCCAAATTGCAGTAGTAGCAGCTTGCAGTACTGTCAGCCGGTGCTCCATTCAAAATCCAAGAAAGAAATACTTAGACTCCATAAATTAGAGAAAAGAATTCTTTTACTGAAAAATGAAGTGGTAGCATCAAATAGGATTCTGAATCTGAGAATTTAGGCGCGCAGATCACATATACAAAGTGATGAAGTTGTTCCCACCCCCCATAGTTCAAAAGATTCTTCCAATTAAAAGTTCTGAATATGATCATGTGGACATCTTCAGGTGGTGATGAGACCTCTGTCCGTTGACCTTGGCATATTTTGATAAAGGTTTGCAGCTGCGCAGAGAAAAGAAAGCTAAGCGAGAAATAGAAACCTAAAAGCAGGAATTTATACTCCCCGCCCCACTCCTCATTTACACAACACAAGAATGTAACACCTCCAGCTCTCTTCCCAGACCATATTCCCCCCCCCCCCGTTACTTATGGCAGCCAAAAGATGCAAGGCAGTAGAAAAGATGCAAAGCAGTAGATCTTGAAGGCTGACAGTACTGCACTCTAACCACTGTGCCACCAAGGCTCTAATAATACAGTTAGCCCAACTTTTTCTTTGCTAAGCAAGGTCATTAAGTGGGTCACACCCGAGATTTACGACCTTTTGCGTCGCCGTTAAGCAAATCACTGTGAACCGTGGTTGTTAAGCAAGTCTGGCTTTCCCCATTGGTTTTGCTTGTCAGAAGCCAATTGGGAAGGTTGCAAATGGTGACCACATGCATAACTACCTGCCAGTTGCCAAGTGTCTGGGTTTTGGTCACATGACTATGGGGATGCTACAACAGTTGTAAGCATGAGAACTGGGCTTTTTCAGTGCCATTGTAGCTTTGAACTGTCATTAAACAAATGGTTATAAGGATACCTGCCCCCCTTTTTCCTCTCTCATGAATAAGGTCTTTCTCATTCTAAGCAGCTGATAAAAAAGAGGAGCTTGGCTCAGATTTGTGCCTTAATTTCCCCTTTGACTGCATTCAGTATATAGGGGGCAGGATGAGCTGCTCTGGAATGGGCAGCTACCATGTTTTCTTCCAAGATGGGTTTTTAAAAGTTGACTTTTCCTTGAATTTTCTACCAGTCATCCCATAACGTTAATATATTTGGTGATAAAAGAAATAAGCTCTCAAGAGAATATGAAAGTAGAAGTATTAACGAATACACCTCTCACATTTACAGCTGAACTGCGCTGACTTAACTGAACTTCTTGAAAAGGAGAAGCAAAAACTCCAAGAAATGAAGACAGCCAGGACCCCAGTTGGTAATGGGCTTTCATCTGTGCCATAGCTTTAGGGAAGGTGGATAAGGATAGGCGTTGGTTTAAAAGGGGGGGAGAAGAATTGTGAAGTTAAACTTAGATGTAACAGGTTCTCCTGCTTTGGGGGAGGGGGTTGGTCTAGAACAGTGGTCGCCAAGCAATGGGCCAGGGACCATTGGTGGTTCGTGAGAAAATTTTGGTGGTCTGCAGAGAAATGTCACCCCCAAAACAATTAATTCAGGAACACAAGGCTGTGCCATCTGCAGGAACACAAGGCTTAGGTTGCATTGCGAACAACACGAAGTAGTAAGGGGAGGGAGAAAAGGGCAGACAGGGGGGGAACTTGCCCCACGTGCCTGGCCTGCCTACCGGGCTGCTGCTTTCTGCTTCTTTCTTCTTTTGCTTTTGGCTGCACGCAAGGAAAGCAGCAAGTCTTTCTCTCCCCAAACTCCGCCAGAAATGAGTCTTTGGTACCCTGCAAGGCATTCTGCTCCAAGAGGCTGCGCCAGCAAAGACTCATTTCTGGCGGAGTTTGGGGGAGAGAAAGAAAGACTTCTGCTGCTTCTCCTGCTTTCCTTGCATGAAGCCAAAAGTCTCTCTCTCCCCCTGAGAACGGAGCTGGAGATGATATCCTGCGATCCCAAATGAAGAATGATCGATTGGTAGGAAAACAGGGTGGGGAATTTTCCTGCAGACTTTTGGGGGGATTTTCCCAGGGTCTCTGGTCTGCGGGATTTAAAATTATGAGTTTGGTGGTCCTTGAGGTCTAAAAGGTTGGCGACCCCGGACTAGAAGACCTACAAGGTCCCTTCGAACTCTATTAATCTGTTAATAGGACTCATGATAGCTCAACCTCCTGTAGTTCTATCTCCAAGAGCTACTATATCTAAAAGGATGCCTCATAGCCATGCTTGGACCACCAGTCCTTATGCCTCACTATCCTATGTTCTTCCTCTTTGCTCTCTCAGGACTACTTAGCACCTGTATTTCATGGTAATCAGTTTGTCTCAGTGAACAGATAGCTTTAGGGACCAGATGTTTTAGCCTGGAAGCAGTTAAATAGGGATAGTTTGAATACCATGTTTCTTGATGCTCCAGTATTCATTTGTAAGTATTAACAATCACAGTAGGAATGGGAAACTGTAGCTGATCCTTCCATTCACCTCACAGAGGCCGTGATTTCCCCTGAGGAAGAATGGGAAGCAATGCAACCAGAGCTCCAGGCCACTCTGAAGAATTGTCTAGATTCAGAGCAGTGGGAAGAAGAGGAACATGGCCTTGGGACAAGGGACCCAGCACAGCTAATCAACGATATTGTCCAGCTGTTGAGGAAATCCAATTACAAGTGAGTAAACTCCTGGGAGATGGATGCGCTTCTCTGAATGTAACACGGAGCGTTTGGAGCTTGTTAAATGTAGCCCTCTACTTACCACCACAACTGAGCCTGGAATTTGAGTTGGAATTTAAGTCATTGCGGTCATTATATGGGTCACCCAAGTATCCTGAATTGATTTTTTTTTAATGTTTTTATGACAGTCATTAAGTGAGTCACTGTAGTCATTAAGTGGACCGCATGGCCATTAAGCAAGTCCAGCATATCGAATGGGTATTTTTTTTTCCCCGTTTTCTGCTGGAAAACAGCAAAAATGAATTGCAAATCATGATCACATGACCATGGAATGCTGCAGTTGGTCATAAATGCGAGCCATAAGTGCCCAAAGGAGGCCTTAGCTGGCCATACCTTTGAGGACAGGTTATTGAGTGCATTGTAACTTTAAATAGTTGTTAAGCGACCAGTCATTAAGTAAGGGCTACCTGTATAGTTATTAAGTGAATACTTTTGAGTTACACTACACTTTTTTTCTTTTTTTAATAAAGTTTATTGAACTTTTATTACATTAAAAACATAAAAATATATCACTCAATAACAGCAATTTGTAGTGCTTATCTTATAACGATAATTTGTGCATTATTTACAGGTATTAATTTATGCATAATTACGTTCTTATTTTATCTGTTACTTATATTTAATAACTACCTATCTTTAATCTATCTCTGTTCTATCCAGTTACACCATTGTTCCCACACCTTATAAAATATCGAAGCCTCTTTATCTTTTACACTTTTTGTGTGGATGCACAAAAAGGAGTGGTAAACCAACCGATACACTGTCTGTAAATTTATGAAGGATGATGTTTTTATGTTATGTTTTATGTTTATGTGTTTTTTGTTTGTTGTTAAAATTAATAAAACTTTTACTTAAAAAAAAGAAGAAGAAGATGAATGTGTAAGAAATAGCTAAATAAAGTTTGACTTTACTGTGTTGTATTTCCTAATATAGGAATGCCATCTGTCTGACACGAGAAGGTGTGCGCCAATTCCAAGGGTTGGATCCCTTCTCCAACAGCCCAGGAACAAAGGATGATGAGAAAAACGTTATCTTGAATGTACTGAGAACATTATATCTTGGTAATCGTCTGATGCTGCTCCAGTTAATTTACTGTTTGGTTGATTCTAGAAGATTCCAGTATGAACGAAGTGGATAGGAAAATCTAATTTTTTTAAAAAAGATGCATAGAAGTTTGCAGAGCTAAATTGTCCCTCTTTCCCTTTATTGGACCCAAGCATTATTTTTGGAATGCCTCATATCACTTCTCGTTTAAAATATTTACCTTGGAAACTTCCAATACTGAAAGAAAAGAACATTCCTAGACTGATAAATTTTGCACAACCCTTCCGTCCCACATTAGATGCTCCTTTAGAGAAACTATTTTTTAATAATAAAAGAGAAGATACACTGCTGAGGGTTGAACTGTGAAGTTCTTGGTGCTCTTAGCTTGATTCTTTGCTTTCAGATATTTCATTACCCAACTAGGTCAGATTATCGGTGTGTCTTGATGATCTTACCTAGTTGGCTAATGAAATGTCTGCAAGGAAACAAGCATATTCAGAGAACACTAAGAACATCACATTTTATTGCAATAGAGAATGAAAGTTCACTCATAGCAATATAAGCCTTTATGTTGTTAGTCATACCTTGAGTTTGGGATTTGATGTATTCAACCCTTGTTTCTGCCGTGCAGATACTAAAATTACAGTTGGTGTCCAAGGATCCACAGATGATGATAACAGTACAGGGAATGAAAAGCAAACTGAGGAAGTCCCTCTGCCAGCGGCGTTAGTAAAACAAGAGATGCTGGTGCAATACTTACAGGATGCCTACAACTTTTCTGCAAAAATCACTGAAGCCTTAAGCATGGTCTCTAAGCTCATGTATGAAAGATCAGTATCTGGTAGGTATAATTATGCTTCTCTTCTTTCGTTTATGTTTACCATGTGGTCATGTGCCATAAAGTTTGGGTTAAGTCCTCATGTCTGGAATAAGATAGGTCCGAAAACTTGGAGCGTTAGTTATTTGGAACATTTCTGAAACGATTTTGGAGAGTTAGAGGGAGCCCTAGATCCACAGCTCATGACACAGGAAAAAATAGTTCCTTGATTCTACTCACCAGAATTTAGTTCCCCAATTCACAACCATGTATCTGAGAACCATGGTAGATTAAATAGCTGCTAGCCTAACTTTAGATTAATCACTATTTAACATGAGCTTAAGAAGGAAAAACAGCTGAAACCTTGATAGAGTGGCCTGGTGTCTGAATTGAAGCTGCAACCATCAGTCTTCTCCTTCCTATTCTCTCTTTTCAGTGGCCCAAGAAGCTATTGAGTTCTTTGTTATAGTTTCTCAGTTTGGCGTACCTCAGGCTGTGTTTGGAGTCCGTCGCATGCTCCCCCTGATATGGTCTAAGGAACCTGGAGTCAGAGAAGCCGTGTTGGATGCCTATAGGAGACTCTACCTGAATCAAAATGGTGGCTCTGAAAGGTGTGGCTTTACCCATTCCTCTCCATCGCAGCAGAAAGGCAGGACACAAATTTTATACAGATAGTCCTCGACTTACGACCACAATTGAGCCCAAAATTGCTGTTGCTGACTGAGACATTTGTTAAGTGAGTTTTACCCCGTTTTATGACTTTTCTTGCCACGGTTGTTGAATGAATCACTGCCGTTGTTAAGTTAGTAACATGGTGGTTAAGTAAATTTGACTTCCCCATTGGCTTTGCTTGTCAGGTGGTCACATGACCACAGGGCATTGCAACCATCATAAATATGAGTCAGTTAAATTTTGATTGCATGACCATGGGGTTACTGCAATCGTCAGTGTGAAAAACGGTCATAAGTCACTTTTTTCTATGCTGTTGTAACTTTGAACAGTCACTAAATAAACTTGTAAGTCGAGGACTACCCGCACCAAATCTTAACTACAAAGCTCACTATTCAACATAGTCGAATCTAAGCTTTATCTTGGCTGACTTTCTCATTTGAAATGTGCTGCACAGAAACAGATTATGATCCCACAAAACCAAGGCAGGCAGACCAAATGAAGAATAGCTAATCGGAAGTCTCTGCATGCCTTACACCTAGGAATGAACCTGGCTACACCCAGCTAATTTTTGGGTAGAATAATGCCATGATGACAGAATTAATAGAATTAACTCTACCTTTTCCTGCTTATTTTCTACACAGGACTCAAGCCCAGAATTTGATCCTCTCTCTCTCTCTTCTAATAGTTGATGCATCATTGGGGACAATTAAGTGCCTTGAAGAAATTGTGAGTGTGCATTCTCTTATATAAAAAGCCATCTAGTTGCATTTGATTTGATCCTTTGGAGAATATTAGAAGCATAATCTCTGCTCCCAAACTACCATCCGGATTATCTTTCTAAATTTTTATTTTATCACTTTAATTTTTAGATTTTTGCAATGCCTGAGGTACTTAACTCAAACACAGATGTCACTAGGGCCTTTCTAATGTTTTCAGAATTAATTAAATCAGAAAATTGCTACTTTAATTGATGATGGTACGTTGAATGTTTTAAGGAGACATGAGACTAGAATATAAAATATTATTAGACCGTATTAGTGGTTATTTGGATCAGGATGATAAACTAGAGAAATCTTTATTTGATCTGGGATTTGCATCTGCTGTTCTAGTTTTATTTGTGTTAGAATAAAGATATCATCCCCAATCTCATTTCTACATTAAAATTTTAAAAAAAGGAGCAAACATTTGCTTCTCTGGTAAACCCTTGGTATGTTCTTATCAACATAGTCCTGTCCCTTCATCTACTGAATGGATGAATTTATCCTACATGAATGAAGCTCTCCATACGCTCTAAATCAGGGGTGTCCAACCTTGGCAACTTTAAGACTTGTGGACTTCAACTCCCAGCAAAGCTGGCTGAGGAATTCTGGGAGTTGAAGTCCACAAGTCTTAAAGTTGCCAAGGTTGGACACCCCTGCTCTAAATCTCTACAAAAGGGGGAAAAGTCAAATTTCTGCTCAATCCTACTAGTTCTGGTGCAATACCTTTTATGGCCACCTGATTGCTATCTTGAAAAAAAAGAGTAGCAGAGCCTGCAAAGTGCCAGAGATAGCTTTAGGGTTTGAGTTTGGGGATGGGGGTTGACTCTTATTTCAGCTTTAAAAACTGCCTGGTTTCATTTCCTGACTGACTTTGTCGTTTCTTAGATCTCAGAGTTTGTGCAAAAGGATGAAATAAAACCTATTGTGATTCAACTGCTCTGGGAACAATTTACTGAGAAATTGCAGTGTTCAAAATTGGAACGCCATGCTGCTATTATGCTTCTAGGAATGATGGCACAGTGAGTTGTTAGCTGTTTCTATATGGCTAATATATTTAGAAGATTCAGTATAATAATTGTATTTGTATGCGACGTATTCTAAAGAATCTGGCTCCCTGCTTCTTCCTGGGAAGCTTCAAGAAAGTTTTCTTGGTATCTAGTTGATCTCTCCCAGCTGTTCAATTTATGAAATAGCAGTTTACAATCTGATGATACATATGTGGGTAAGACAAAGTCACAAGGAAATTAGATCATTTGTTGAAAAACAAACACATGAGAAAAGGTAAATGTCTCTTAGTAAATAAGATTTTCCCAATCGGTATTATTGTTCTTTTGTAGTGGAATCTTAGCATTCTGTTGTCAAGTACTTATTGAGTTCAGATCCTGTGCAACCTGCCCCTTCCTTCTGAAGCTCAACCTGCCAGTTTTTCTGAAAGCAGGTGGAGGGAGGGCAGGCCCAAAATTAAAGCCCCCTCCCCTCCAAAAATGTGGGAGTGGTGCTTAAGTGCCTATCACAGTTATTTTATTTCAACAATATGACATGTTTTGAAAAAGACTTCTTCATCAAGAGTATTCCGTGTTTATTAATCAAACAATCACGAGTATTTTCCAAAATACATTAGCCCAACAATCAAATGTTGACTGGTACTTGGCTATCCCCTCTTTTTGCTTTTCTTTTTGAAAGAGAAATATTTTCCTCTCCCTTTTGGTTTTTACAATTCCCCAACAAGGATAGTAAATTCTCAACGTTAATTGTTGCATGTGCATTGTATTGTGGCCCTGTGATGAAGTCATTTGTTTTTAGATGTTTTGTTACATAATTTTTGCTGCTTTCTCAAGATTTAAAGTTTCAGTGATTTAATCTGTGCTTCATTTGACAACTTTTAGTCCTGGACTGAATGGTTTTGATACCTTCTAGCCTTATAACTTGCCTCGCCCCCCCAGCCACAAAGGTCTAGCATCAAGCTTGTTGAACATTTCTTGGGAACTTTATAGAATATTATTGGCCTAATAAAAAATACTGTGCTAGTATAAATGTTACCATTTTTCATGTCAGCTACCTTATGTTGTATTCTTAATTTCAGCAACCCAGTGAAATCATTTATTTACATTATCTGTAAATAATTGATGTATAATTCATTATAATTGTGCATAATTCATTATAAGAAACTAGTATTGGTCCATTGTTTCTCTGAGACAACTACTATAGGTTTTTGCTTTGGTCTTTCTTAAGGTCCTTGGAGATTTTTATAATGTTTGGATCTAATTGGGGATTTTTCTGCCCTCAATAGAGGGAAGCCGGAGATTGTGGGAAGTAACCTGGATCTTTTAATCTCTGTGGGATTAGATGAGAGAGTCCAGGAAGATTATCGTCTTGCCCAGGAAGTGTGCAATGCTATCTCCAAAATTGCCAAAAGCCAGAAGGTCAGAATGATGAGGATAATATTTTATTTTATTGATTTATTTCATGGATTGATAAAAACTGATAACACAAATGCCAGTTTTCAACCCTGAGAATAACTCCAAGGGCAGAAAACTGTTTAATAGGATTCACTGATATCTGCCTTGAACACTGCTGTGGCTATAGTTTGTAATCCTATGCTGTAAACCAGGGGTGTCCAACCTTGGCAACTTTAAGACTTGTGGACTTCAACTCCCAGAATTCCTCAGCCAGCAAAGGAATTCTGGGAGTTGAAGTCCACAAGTCTTAAAGTTGCCAAGGTTGGACACCCCTGCTGTAAACACATGGCCAGTTTTATACAAGATTACATTAACTAATTATATAGTTTTATTGGCTGTTTCAATGTACCATATCAAGGTGAGAATCCAGTTTTCACTATATGCTTATCCTTCTTTGGAGCTATTAAATGTGTTGCAAAACATTAAAATAAATTTCCACATTCAGGGTAAAGAATCCCATAGTACTGTAAAGAAAATTTAGTGGCCCTAAAAACAGACAAAAGAACAATACTATACTTTCATGATGGAAGTTTCGAAGCGCTTGGTGAAAGAATCAGAGGAAGCATCACTGTTGCCTGGAGACACCTAGTTGGGAACTCCTTTCATGTCCCTTTTAAGTTGCCCACCCAAGTGGTACCCACCTATTTGCAGTCGCCTGCTTTTGAACTGCTAGGTCGGCAGGATCTGGAGCATGTGACAAGAGCTCACCCTGTCCTGTGGCAGCAACTGGATCTTGAACGCGAGCCTGTCGATGGTCAGCCCAGCGTCCTAGCCTCATGAGCCACTACATTCCTATGACAAAAGAATTATAGCAAGTTCAGTGTTTGAGTGTGTGTGTGTGTGAGAGAGAGAGAGAGAAGTAAAAAAGCCAATTTAATTATGAAGAGAAAATAAAGTATGCATCAAATATGATAAGTATATAAAAGACAGCAGTGCTGCAGGAATCTCTGAATAATATTTGTGGCTAGAAAATTGCCTTCTTTTATTAGAGGGGAACCTAGCAGGGTAGAGGAAAGCAAAGGCCGTTCCAAAATATTTTATACCAAAAGTGTTTGTATTCATTTTGGGATAACTGACTGGATTTGAGAACATACTTCAATGAGTTAGAAATACTTCTCTTTCACTCTTTTACTGATGCAGTGGGGAATAAGACGTTTGATAGAATGAAGTCATTTGGGCAGAATGTTTAAAGAAGACATTTAGGGATTTTGCTTGAAAAGAAGGCAAGATGACTCTGTGATTATCCTAGGCAAAGAGCTTTTGAGGATGACCAGACTTCATTTTAGCAAAATTGCCTGAACTTTGAAACGGCAGACTTTCCTATTTACTTTACTTCCCAATTCAAATTTAAAGAAAATTTAAAGGGTACAAAAATGTGGGTATATATAATCTAAAATTAATTTATAATTTCCCCTTTCTTTTGATTTAATGCAAATGTTAAGATCAGTTAAAAGGTATTACTTTAGGCTACTTTTATAGTACTCGCCTTCAGGCTTGATCTGTAGTTTTACATTTGTTAACAAGGGGATCCGTTTAAAAAATGTGATAATTAATATTCTTCCAAGAGTTCATGTATATATGCAGAATTATAAGTTCAAAAATAGGATCTTCTCTAATTAGTGATGGAGCATCTTTCAATATATAGGAATTAAAAATGAAGTAAGAAAGTACAAAGTAGTTTTGGTTTCAGTAAAGAAAACCAAAAACATTCTGCTAGATATGACTAATGTTTTGCTCTTTTCTCACAGTCTGACCTTGGGAAAAACGCTACTCCCTTCCGACTTCCACAGTCACACTTACTTTTCAAGCGCCTGCATGAGGTCATCACTGTGGGTGAGTTGGTGAAACTGAGAGGAAGGTAGGCATAGCTACAAGTGTGCTATTTGGTCTGATTGTAGGCCTTTCCCCCCTAGGTTTTACTCATTCAAGTGCACATTGGATTCCCTTTACTGAGAGAGCAGTTGCCCTTATCTACCTGTTGGCAGAAGGACCTGAGGAAATATGTGCTCAGATCTTGCAGTCTTGTAGCCAACAAGCCCTGGAAAAGTTGCAGGAGTTTAGTACAGCAGCTGAGGCAGGTGAGTTGAAGACAGGTGTGTGCTCTGCTTTTGGCAAAGTCTGCTTGGAATTACTTGAGGCAGGTGACTTAGAAAGGGCGTGGCTAGAGAGGGCAGCAAGAGAAAAGAAGAAAAAGGGATAAATGTACCATTAAAAAAATGTCTGCTCTCCAGAGTTTGGATCGTCTTCCGATGAAGCAACTGGTGATTCGAACATGATTGATATCATTCTGTTAACACATTTGGTCTCCCTTGCGGGGGATGTGGCCTTGCAGCAGCTTGTACACCTGGAGTTATCTATAAGCAATGAGCTACGCAGGCGCCGTGTCCTTGGGGAAGAACGAGACACAAAGGAACAGGCTGCCAGCACTGTAAAAGTCCAGAATAGCAAGGTGAGGGCTGGAATTCTTCTTGTTTCCATGTCTACTTGACTTTGGTTATTTCAATGGCTCGCCATCAGATCATGTTACTCATCTGATTCTTAAACGCTACAGATTTCCATAATTTGGGACAGGGGCCTTTGCTGAGCATATCCCTCTGTAGCAGTTCCCAACTGTGGAGTAGTGGTATAGCAGTAGCACTTAGACTTATATACCGTTTCAGTGCTTTACAGCCCTCTCCAAGCGGTTTACAGAGTCAGTATATTGCCCCCAGCAATCCGGGTCCACATTTTACTGACCTCAGAAGGATGGAAGGCTGAATCAACCTTGAGCCTGGTGAGATTCGATCTGCCAAATTGCAGGCAGTCAGCAGAAGTAGCCTGCAGTACTGCATTCTAACCACTGTGCCACCTCGGCTTCTTTTTTCAATGGCATACATTGGAAAAAAAACCTTCACAAGTGCCTTCAGCCTTTTCTTACTCTTAAGACTGCCTTGCTCCATGGAGGGACAGAACAGTGCTAGCTTTCAGTGATTTCTTCCTTCTGCACAGTGTACTGGGAATGACACCACCATGGAGGAAGACCTAGGCTTGGTTGGCGCTTCTGCTGAAGATACAGAAATGGAACTCATCCGTACCATTTGTGAGACAGAGCTCTTGGATGGTAAATACCGAAGCTGAGTAGATTCCCCCCCCCTTCTTATTGATGAATTTTGTAATTGTTTTTTTGTGGTCTACTGGATAAGAAATCGAACCACCCACATATGCCCAAATCCCTAGCTTTCAGTATACTGAAATAATATTTAAAAATTTCAGAGGCAGAGTGTTATTGAATATTTCTCTCCTGCTGTGCATGTTGGTCAGTGGCTGAAGCATGCCCTATCATGGGCCACTTTAAATGAATTATCTTATTACAATTGTTTCTTTATGCTTGCCTAAAGTATGTATATATTTTGCATGCCTGAGGATTTTTACTTGTACTCTGTACAAGTTTAACGTTCCCTAGAATGATCAGTTTTCTTGCCTTTATAGGAAAACAGCTGCTTTCAGCCTTTGTTCCTCTTGTAGTCAAGATTTGCAACAGTCCAGGACTCTATAGTGATCCAGCACTCTCAGCAGCTGCCGCTTTGGCCCTGGGAAAATTCTGTATGATCAGGTAGGGTCTATGAGGGATATTTCTTCCAAATCCTTTTTGCTTTATGTACCGCTTTATGTTTCTTCCTACAGTGGGAAGTCTTCCAACTGATGAACTGAAGTTTACCCACTTTTCATTCCCATGCAGTACAGAATTTTGTGACTCACATTTGCGGCTCTTCTTCACAATGATGGAGAAAGCCACACTGTCCAGTGTACGTGCAAACCTCATCGTTGCAGCTGGAGACCTGGCCATCCGCTTTCCCAACTTGGTGGAACCTTGGACGCCCCACCTCTATGCCAGGTAATTCTTTGGCGGCAAGGTCTCTGGTCTGGAAGGGGTGAAGAAATACGCTAGCCAGCTGGATGTGGTATAAAGACATTTCCAGCAACTGAAGCCTTCAAAAGGTCTGATGATGGCATACCTCATGATGTCACTTGATTTTGCTTCTTAGGCTGCGGGATCCTTGTCCACGTGTCAGACGGACAGCTGCTATGGTGATGACTCACCTGATCCTAAAAGACATGGTGAAGGTGAAGGGGCAAGTGAGTGAGATGGCAGCTCTTCTCATTGACCCCGAAGATGAGATTGTTCATCTGGCTCGGAATTTTTTCACTGAACTGTCTAACAAAGTAAGGAAAGAGGCCTAATGCTAAACTCTCAGAAATACAAAATCTACATTTCTTATTTCTATGCTGCTATATTTCAAATAATGCTTTATAGACTACCTAACTGAAGCACGGTTGCCATTTAAATGTCCAAAATAGAAGCTTGAGATGCTCTCAATATTATGGAGCAGGCTGTAGCTGTTTGAGACGAGTCAACCAGATAAGCAAAAATACAAAAGGAATTTAATCACAAGAGGATACTACATCAAATGTGGAAGTTTTATGTTAAATTGAATCACAGTCTTGGTTTAATTTAATTAGTCCTATTTGTTTTCAGCAAATAATTTTAGAGAAGTATAAGCCCAGTTTTCACTAAGTGGAAAAAACGTGTGGTTTTACAGCCACATTTGTGCACCTGTTACTAATGATACATATCGTGTCTATATTCCCCATCATTCTGTTCTCTTTTAGCATATGAGGACTGGAAATTCTGGGAGACGCCAAAGTTAAGACATAGGTCTAGGGAGAGCAATGGTTTATTTTATTATTTATTTATTTATTAGATTTGTTTTCCACCCATCTCACTTTGAGGCAACTCTGAATTGCTTACAATAAAAAACCAGTAAAATCATGAAGAATAAATATTTCTAATAACAGTAAAAGTTACAATTAAAAACAGTAAAAATTACAATTAAAAACAATGGCATTCTTCTAGTCCTGAGACACATATATTAAATTAGTTAGAGAGCCTCAAACTACATATGTATTATAATGTTTCTCCAGTTATGTATCTATACCTGTGATTTTTAACATTCTTAACATTATTCATAGTTTACTTACTTTTCATCATTTTAACATTCTTAACATTAGTAGCATGCACTACAATCCCACCCTTTAATATACAATTATTCTCCTACAGAACTCTAAAATATTCTCATCGTTCCCTCACTTCAGTTTTATCCCAACTAATTTCATTGCTTTTATTTTTAATTGTTTATACTTTGCTGAAAGCCCTTTAAGGAGTAAACTTCTTTTTCATGAAAATAATTCCTTTCAAGACACCCTTTATTTTTTCTTTTAAACTTTTCTCATCTTGTTGGCTGTATTTGCAAATTAAAACTACAGCCTCTTCCAATTTAGTCAAGCATACATTTTCATACAATCCATTAATTTTAACTCTACAAATGTCTGTGGTATAAAGTTCTTTTCACAAAATGTACAATAAGCACAGCTGAGTTCACTTTTACCTTAGGCAGCCTCATTCTGTTCTGTGCAAGCTAGGATCTCTACTCGGGACATACCTTCCAATCCAACGTCCTGTTGCTTGCCTTTCAGCAGCTACAAAACAGCTTGAAACACTAATCTCCATTCTGAAGAGATGTGTTCAGATTGAAAGAGACTGGTCTGCATTCTTCCACTAGCAAAATAGGGCTGGTACTCGAGTAATTTCAAACATTAGAAAGGTTTTTTTTTTCTTTACTCAGCCCTAGTATGCAGGCAACCTGTTTAATATAAGCACCATTCAATGCTTAAATCCTGACTCTCTCCACCTTGCTGATCTAGAAAAGATTGTAAGTCTCTTTGCTCATAACCAAAGCCTTTAGTGCCAGAAAAACATGAATTAGAACCAAACTGCCATGCAATGTATTTTGATGCACATCTACCAGGAAGCATTCTTAACTGAGTAGAAAACTTCAGTGTAATACACATTTTATTTAAGAGGGTAACAGCATCTTCTTACGATCATAATCATAAAAGAACAAAATGTTCCGAATGAAAACTCTGTTGGCTGACATTGATTGATCTCTCTCAAAATAGCCTTTTCCAGTTTTTTCTGTAGAAAAAGGCCTCTTTCCCTGAGTTAGAATGGAATCCAGGTATAACTTCGGGATAAATGTGTCTGGCTTGTCTTGATCTTAGCATCTGTATTTTATCCAGTATTATGTCAAATAGGTCCATCCCTGTCTCCAAGGCTGGATGGGTTCAAGAGTTTAAGAAGTTCCATTCTTTCTTTGCAATGCAGGATAATGCTGTTTATAACCTGCTCCCTGACATCATCAGCCGCCTTTCAGATGCAGACTCTGGCATAGAGGAACAGCCTTTCCATACCATTATGAGGTAGCCTTTTTTTTATTTGAGATTTTTTTTTCCCTCCTCCACACCTTTACGTGTCACATCTAAGGCACTGAGCTTCCTAAATGCCTAGAATTACTTGGCATCTAAAATGGGAGACAAAACGGTGTGTCAGATTATGGAGTACAAATTTGTTTGGTATTGTCAATGGAGATTCTCAATCATCCAGATCATGTTGTCCTAAAGGTTGTTTTCAAAAGGCAACTGCACTTTCTTATTTTTTTTCCTTGAAAATGTTTCGCTTCTTATTCAAGAAGCATCTTCTTCTGAAGCCAGTGCACTGAATTGATGAACTTTCTTAGATGAGAAGCAAAACATTTTCAAGGGGGGGAAAAACGTACAAAATCCAATTGCCTTTTGAAAAGCATTTTTGTTTTGATTATATTGAATGCCTGGAATTCTTGAGAAGGAAACAATAAAAGAAGCATTATTGCCTTTGGATATTGCTTGTGGATGACCTAGCAATGAATTTCTTGAGCTAACTAAACAAGAAATGAGATCAAGAAATTCCTTAGCTTGCCTCCTGTTTTAAGTAATAAGTGAGAAGAACAGAAAGCTGACATGTCAGAAAATCTCATAATCTTGTAATTGCAAACCAAGAGTAAAATAATATTAATACTCAAAACCTTTTTTTGTGTGTGTGTGTGTATTCCTTCCTTTTTCTTCCACACTCTGCCCCTCAGGCAACTTTTTTCTTTTATCACTAAGGATAAGCAAACGGAGAGCCTGGTAGAGAAACTTTGTCAACGATTTCGAACTGCTCGGTGAGTAAGGAATTGCTAAAGGAAGGAGCATTCTGTATGAGAAGATCTGTCAACCCTTTTGAACTTGAAATGAGAAGGTTTGGCCTCTGGAATGAGAATCCCAGTAGAACAAATGTAGAGAGAAGGGTTACAATTCTCCTCACAGTGTAAAATAATATAGAGTCACAAAAACCCAAAATTAGCCTGCAGCCGTCTAGCAGGATGCAAAAAGTGTGTCAGCGATTGTAGTTGGACAGTGGCCATGGCTTCATCTAAACCTTTGTAGGTTTAGAATGAGATCTTACCAGGTGACATTTAAGGAAGGGGACCTGGAACACTCCCACACTATGCAGTCTTATTAGACTAGCAGATACCCTTAGGGAGAGGTTGTTTCTCAAATAACCTGGCCCTATACCAGGTGTAAAGCTGATAACCAGCACCTTGGATTTGCACCTGGAAGGCAACTAGGTTGCTAGTGCAGGTCACACAGCAGTGGTGTCCATCCTGAATCCCTCTGGTTTTTGCTACCATTGATCATGGTACCTGGCTGGACTGGCTCCAGGGATTGGAAATGGGAAGCACTTTTTTTTGCTGTGGTCCCCCTCCTTTCTCTGTGGCCAGTACACAAAAGAGGTTCATTATGCTGGGGTGGAGTGTGGGGACTTCCTGGTGAACTTTCACGCCATGCCACTGGGCTGGGATAGCTGGGACTTCCAGGGGTAGCTGAGGCCAAGGCTTCTCGCTCTGCTATGGCTCAGGGGGTTTTGCAACCACCCAATAGCCTCTGAACTGTGATGTGACAAGCAGCCCAATGTGGTTGTGGGGCTATTTGCTATCCCACAAGGCACAGTATGGGGTAGCTCAAAGAGCAGGGACGATAGGTGGTTTGGGAAGTTAAAGGGGAGGAGAAGTACCTTGCCTTTGAAGAATCAATGCCCAGGACTGGGAGGAACCAAGCCTGGCTGGATCAGAATAAGTCCTCAGCTAAAAACAAGTGAGATTTGGTTAACAATAGCAACAGTGCCAGGATTACCATTGCTAGTGATGGGGGTTATGTGTCATAGAACTAAATTTATAATTGCATTGCTTAGTAATGGAAACTCCAGTCCGAATTACCATCATGACATGACTTGGGGCATTCTTCCCCACCCACCCACCCCCAGCCCTAGTGAAGCAACGTAGTAAATGGGGAGGGAGGGCAGGGGCTATATGACAATGCTCGGCTATAGGTAACCTTCATAGATATCGGGACCAGCAATTCTGTCATGTAGTTAAGTTCTTAAGCACAACATCACCAGTTCTGGCTGCAATTGTTAATTGCAACGTCATGTGATTATAATTTATTCCGGGCTTCCCCATTGACTTTGCTTGTCAGAAGCCGGTTGTGAAGGCTGCAAATGCCAATCACTTGTTCATGATTGTCGCTGCAATCATCTTATATGTGTGCCAAGTGCCCAAATCACTATCACTTGACTGAACAGTCATTGCAATGGCTGCAGCTTTGAAGATCTGTGATATGTCTCCTTTTTCAGCACCATCGTAATTCTACACAGTCAATCAGTAAGCATGAGGACTACCGTGCGATCCTGCTTATAAGGAAGCTATTTATACAATTATTAGAATCTCTACTTCCATTTATGAATGCTATTTTTATGATTTATGATATTTTTATGATTTTATGAATGCTATTTTTATAATATCAATATAAGCAAATTCGGGCATTTGTTTTCTTAATTTTAAAACCAACCATTTTTGTGCTCTGTTCACTAGCATGGTAAAACAGGTGCATGTTTCAAAACCTTGTCCCTAAGCGATTTTGTCGACGTAGCAAAGCAGTCTCTTAAAAAAGAGTGATTTGTCCAATATGAATGCTGCCCTAGAAACCGAAAAGGCAACCAACCAGCCAATAGACCAGGATGTTTTGTAACACTTTTCTTTGTCAAAGTGAATCTGTAATCCAGCCTCAGACATACATGTGCCCAGTGAGTTTTGCTACTTTACATCAAACATTTGCCCTTTTCATCATGGATTCTTCATTTCTAAGGAAAAATCTTACTGAAAACTGATCTTCCATTAATGACCCCAAATTTATATTCTATCATTACAACTACTTCTTTGCACAAATTCTTATTGAAAATAGCATAAGATCCTGATCTAGATACTTATATCTTGTTATTTCTGTGCTTTTCGTTCATTCTGTCCAACGTAGTCAACCTGTATCAGGGTTGATTTCTCTAGACCAGTTTCTCAAACGCTGTAGGATGAGTGATGTCAACTCCCAGAATACCATCACTAGCATCCTGGCAGTTGAAGTCCAATCATCTTAAAGTTGTTGGAGTTGAGTAGACAGCATTAAACAATAGCATGGATGGGTTAAGAATTGTAAACGGAGCAAACTAAATCTCAGGTGATTCTAACTATCAGAAACCAAAATATTCATCATCTCTGGGCTTTGTATTCTTGTGATTTCTACACAGTTCAGCGTTCTGGAACATGAGCTGAGCTTTGGGCAGAAAGCCTGTGTTCTAAAATCAGATCACACTGAAGTGCTCAGTTTTGGTTATGTTTTCATTAGCATTTTTTTATTTACTTCTCTACACCAGTGCTTCTATATAGCATAAAATTCTAAACAGTATGCTTTAAAAATGCATTATTTACAGCAATATGTTTCCCTTCTTTGAGACACATTTGCAGTATTTACTCTGTCTTGCAGAAAGCCACAAAGTGCTCACTCAAGTAAGTGAGCTACAGCGTTGTTGTTTTTTAAGGGTCAGCAAATCTACCTACGTACTTAATTCTGGCTTGTCTAAAACATAGTCCTTTTTAGTGCAGTTACAACCAGCACCTCAGCTCTCATTCCTGTTTTGTTTTTTAATTTGGCTACTTCCTCTCTGAAATATTTCTCTTACCAGTATATGAGCTAGAAACAAAATCTAGGATCTGAGATGGTTCTCTTAATGATGCTCTGTGTCTTTGCTTTGGCTTCTGTGCCAGTGATCAGTTGTGTCCCTCAGAAAGATCAGTTCTCTTTTGCCGCTAGGATACTTTGATCCCAGCCACATTCTGCAACTCCATGAACTCTTTTTCTCCATTTAAATGGTTTTCTTCTACATATCCAAGACTGTGCTTTGTCTGTTTGTTTACTACCCTTTTGTATGTTCTATCCAGAATTCTACTCTGTAGAAGAAACTATTTTACCATCAAGACAATTGGCAAATTATTACTGCAAATGAGTGGATTCAGATTGGTGGTGGGTCCTCATTTTAAGAATTAGCATTCTTCCGTCTTTGACTGGCATCCAAACTTTTCTTCTGCTCCCCCTGAAGAGGTAATCAAGCTACTGAATTAAGGGATCTGATTTACTGTTGCTAGGCAATAAACTCAGTCAATGTTCACTATTCTCTTAGTACTTTATAGTACCCAAGAAATATAGCAATCTGTTTCTCATTCTACATCCTTGCAATTTTATCCTACTGCAATATGTCTTTGGTCTAATTTTATTCATTTTGGGTATGCATACATACTATAATCTTATTCATTATTTGTTATTGCTATCTTTTATTTTACCTGATTGTTTATTGCCCAGTCTTAAATGGCTGGGTTAATCTAGAGATAAGTTAAATAAATAGGTTGATCACACACACATCCAGAAATTCCAAATGGTGTCAACTTCAAGCATCTTTTCTCTTCAAGTAGGAGACTGGTTTGCCACACAGGGCTTAAAAGATGCTTATTTTCATAGAATCATCAAGCATGCATCACATATTATTTTGTTTTGAATCAGATTGATTCATGGCTATACTAATATTGAATGCTAGTCTTCAAACTTGCAACTGCCCAAAGATGATCCATCAAATGTGTAAATTTCTAATCACTCGTTTCTAATCAGATGTGTGCCCGACATGGGTGGCTAGATTCTTGTTAGAAAAAAAAGATATCTCATATGATCTCTGCTTTCTGTGTTCTATTTCTGTATAATTATTACAAGTGCTGTCATATATAGAGATAATTTTGAATTCTTTTTTTTATAAAGTTTTATTTGGGTTTTCACACATACAAAATACAAGTAAAACATCTTTTTTGAAAATAGCATGGTCCCGGGTTGAACTTCTTTATACAGACACAAACTCAATTTCATGCTCCTTTTTGTGTTCTATTCCATATCTTATACTATTCTACATTTTCTATATAGTTTTTCCCCTCTTTTAATTTTCTCAATTTTATTTTGATTATCTCAATTCAAATCATTATATTTATACTTTTGTCTGTTCTGTTTCAATTTCATATTATCTTTTCTCATTAAACAGATTTTTTCTTGTAGTTACAAATTGGACTATGACACCTTTATATCTTTTAATTACATCCATTCAACTCTTATTTAAACTTCAATATATACCTTAAGGTTGTGACCTTCAATATAATACATAATACATAACTTCTGCTTGGTACATTCTTATAATACACCCTATATTCTTTTAAAAAATAAAAGGATTATAAATATATGTAATTATAAACCCTCATTCCATTCCAATTCAGTTCTATCATTAATAATCATTAAAATCTTAACATCTTTAACACTTCTTTTCAATTAAATATCATACTTCCTTAAAGACACATATAATCTCCATAATTAATTTTTCCCTTATTTCTCTTCACATATGTTTTGTAAATCATTAAATATTCATTTTGTTACATTTATTTATTGACAAGCATTCCACTGATTTACGATAGCTATTTTATCAAACATTTTAATCATACATTGTTTCATATTTTCTAAAATTATTTCTGTTTATAATATAACAATACTATCTTATGTACCTTTGCAGAATCCTTTTTTCCATTAAATTTTCACCCATTATCTCTAAATAGGCCGTTTCTCTATATTTTGTTTCTGTCCTTTATAACTTCTTTTCCTTTCTTTCTTCCCTCTCTCTTCTCCCTCCCCTTTTTACCCCCTTGTCTCTCTACTTCTAATTCTCTCTTCTGCATTTCCCTCTTCTGTTGCTTTCTGATTTTATACTTATTTTTCACT
This sequence comes from Notechis scutatus, assembly GCF_049901735.1. Taxonomy (NCBI): domain Eukaryota; kingdom Metazoa; phylum Chordata; class Lepidosauria; order Squamata; family Elapidae; genus Notechis; species Notechis scutatus. The sequence goes on along the minus strand of NC_142010.1, from coordinate 167,424,672 downwards.
CTATTCTTTTTGGGAGTTGTTTCTCCCAATCTTAAACTTTCCATTCTCTTTCCCCCCTTTCCTTTTTTTCCCCCACCTAAGATTACTTGTTCATTAAAGATGGCTTCTTCTTTGTCCCAATCTTCTTGTTCTGCAGGCATTTCTTGTTGTTTCTCATAGTTCCAAATCTCCATTCCAAGAACTGAAATACGAATCCAAAAGAACCTCTCCTTCTTGTGCATCTTCCTTGTACTTTTTAAGTTCCATTTTCAGTTTTTCTAAAAGTGGAGCCATTTAAACAGTTTTTAAACAACCACCCAATTGATTTTAGTCATTCAAATAAAAACTGAAATACGAAGCCAAAAGAACCTCTCCCTTCTTGTGCATCTTCCTTGTACTTTTTAAGTTCCATTTTCAGTTTTTCTAAAAGTGGAGCCATTTAAACAGTTTTTAAACAACCACCCGATTGATTTTAGTCATTCAAATACAATAACCAAAAATCCAGAAATCATCAAGTAATCCAAATAGTCCCAAGTTATATCTTCTTATTTCTTTTTCCACTTTCTCTTCCTGGGGTTTTTGTTGCGATATTTCAATTAGAATGTATCTTTTGGGAGTCTTGTTGAGCTTTTGCTATTAGTTCTTTTTAATTCCAGGCAGTCTCCTCCCTTCCAGATCCTGCCCTTTTATTCTTTTTCTCTCCTTTCCTGTTTTCAAAAACTTTTGATTATCCAGAAATCTTTATTATCCCTTTGACTTTTTATTTTCAGCATTAAATGCCTATTAATGTCAAAGTGGATTTTTTTCCAATTTCTTGCTTAAGTCTCTTAGCTGTCAGTAAAGGAAAAGGAGAAAAAAAAACCAAATCTTTTCCCTTTTCTCTCTCCTTCGCAGCTTAAAAATCTTCTTAGGGAACAATGTTATTGTTTTTTTTAATAGTTTCAATTCCAGGGTACCTTATTTGTTGCTTTTGCTGTTTGATCTGGTCAACCAAAACTTTCTCTTCTTATCTTCCTCCTGCACATTCTTTTCCGGTCGAGTTCTTCTTTGTGGTGGCCATATCTGACCACCGCTACAACCGCCTTCAGGAAAGGGAGTAATGGCCAGCTGGGGAGGAGAGATGCGGCTCTCCTCAACCCTGCAGGCAGTCTTCCCCCTCTTCACCACCTCTACGGGGTGGCTTAGCCCCGAAACCAGCCGGCTCGGGGCGCTCCAGCAGCGAGCACGGATCTAAGCCTCGCAGAGACGAGGTTTTGGTCTGTCGCCAAAGAAGCTCAAACCGGAAGTCCAATTCTTTAACTCGCAACATACAATTATATCGTAAAACAGGGGTCTTCAAATTTGACAGCTTTAAGACTTGTGGACTTCAACTCCCAGAATTCCTCCTCCAGTCATGTTAGCTCAGGAATTCTGGGAGTTGAAGTCCACAAGTCTTAAACTTGCCAAGTTTGAAGACCCTTGTTGTAAAAGGTTAAAGTCTAAGAGGAATGGTCAAAATCATCACTGGGTTCTAGTATAGTATGGTTTTGGCTTCCATTACATTTGCCTTTGAGTGCAGATGTTAGGAGCCTTTGTTTGCCTTCAACCAAATGTTGCCTCTCATTTTCATCAAATTTTTTACTTCTTTTTTGTGGTGTGGTGGGGAGGGAACAAAAGGGGGGACTTAGAAGGGACTAGATTTTCCAGAATCTAATCATAAATAATTCCAGAAGTTTGAATGTGAGTTCCTCAGAAAATTTGATTATACATGTATGTCTGGTGATTCTTGAATGTCCACATTTTCTTGCATGTGCTCTTGAATGATGGTTGTAAAGGTGATGCCATACAATAGTAAAAATATATGTGCACATATCCACATGTACACACACAAGCATAAGGGAGGTAAACGCATTTGAAAATCCTTCAATAATCACAATTAATTCTTGCTTTACTGCAGCAGATTAAAAAATTATAGATCTCAGGGAGATTTATTGGGCTGTTGATGCTACCTTAATGCCTTTAAATATTCTTGCTTAACAAGAATAATAATTATGCCAGTACTATTTCCAGGAGACTAAATGTATTATTAGTGGCATTTAGATGCCTGACCCAGAGGAAACGAAAGTTTTGATGTTCCATTTTTTTAAACCAGCCCTATGAACTTGCTCTGCATATCACATGTACATCAAATCCATGATAAATAGGAAGAATGTTACTGAGGTCATTCATGCTGACATTTACACAATCCAAACAACCTTTCCTTATGGCAAATTCTTCTTTCTTATACTGCAGCATTTTAGTGGTTTAGGAATTAAAGGAGTCAGATCTGGGCCTTGGAGAGACAAATCAAATCCTAAAAGGCCTGCTAGAGAATGTTCTAGAAGGTTAATTTGCACAGGTGGAACCTCCTGTGTGTGTATACATAGAGAAATCTGTGTGTATACATAGAGAACCTCCTGTGTGTGTATACATAGAGAAACACACTTGAATAACCACTATTCAACAGCTTGTTCTCTTGAATAAATTAAGCCTGAATCACCTTGGTTTCAAAATACACTCTGAGGTCTGTTTTAGTTCTGGGCTAGTTGTTGCAAAGATCAATAAGTCTCTTCATGTCAACTTGCAGGCCAGAGAGAAAAGGTACATAGGCAGAATAAGTTTCCGTCAATCCAGAATAGAATAGGACACCACATCCCTTGTTAGTTCGGAGCTTGGAACTGGAAATTTCTTGAGCCTCATAGGGCAATTCAGAAAAGAAGTACAGTGATCTGAGATCTCCCTTTTCATCTTGGCAACCATTCTTTTTTCTTTGCCATCTAATCTTTGTCAACACTTTGAATTCCAGTAGTCATGATCAAATATTTTGCAACGTCACGCCTTCAGTAGTTACCTTCCTCTTTCACTGTCCTTTTTCTTTCCTTCCTCTTAAACAAGCTGTCAGAGTACCATACTTATCTTATTTATGAGGGAAGGAGCAGCTACATTACTTATCTTGTATAAAGGCAGATGATTTATAATTCTGAGGTTCCTTGGTTTCGTTTGGGTGATTTTCGTTTGGGTGATTTATTTTGAATCTGCAAAGAGGATCATCAATTATAGTGTTAAATATGTAATCCCAGAATCAAGGGCTCAAAACTTGAGTCAAGGATGAAGTGGAAATCAGGATCCAAGTACAACAAACCTGGCTACTTATTCTGTACAGAGAAAATATATTAATTGTGGACTCTAGAATAACGTACATCAAATATGAAACGGTTTTCTAGAGGAATTTTAAAAATCCATGACACCTATAACTGTGGCCATTGTGTAGGTATCTTCCAATGAATATCTGATTGGGCTATGCAGGAGATAAAATGCTATGCTAGATAGGTTTTAGCATTATTCAGCTGGGTTCTTTTCTTAATTAATTTACTTTTGTTGTATTATCACAGCTTAGGACACTTCTTGGGTATTGTGTGTTTTGTCCTTCCTGATATGGGGTCATAGGCATACTTTCTGTTCCAGCTCATTTTAGGAGCAACACTTCTCCCTGTTCTTCAATTTAGTGTGCACTTTGTGTTTCATCGAGAAATCAGGCCTTGACCACTGAAGCCGCATTTTTCTTCCCCTTTTTTAGAACAGAGCGCCAGCACCATGATTTGGCATACTGCCTTACCTTACTTCCTCTCACAGAACGAGGTCTCCGTAAGATGCAAGACAACTTCGACTGCTTTGCTGATAAACTCCAGGACTTGACAGTCTACAACCACTTCCTGGTTGTGTTAGGCCGGGTTCGCAGGGTGTCCACTAAGCCAGAGATGAAGGTGAAGGTCATGTTTTCCCCCAAGCTAGCAAGATAGTATATGCCCTCTTTTTTGTGTGAAGGGAAGAAAAATTAAAAATATCTCATTGCTAGATCATGGACGTGTAATAATTAATTCTATGATATACAATTTATATTTCTGCTCTGTATGGGATATCATTCCTCAGGCTCTTATTGAAGAATTTGAACAGAAGATCCAGAAGTGCCACAACAAGGGCCTGGATTCCTTCACTGAAGCTCCACAGGAGACCACACACCAAGAAGGCAGTAATATACCTGTGCTGCAATCAATAAAGAAAGTAGTGTCACGTATGTCTGCACTTTATCCTAATGCTTCGTAATTCGCATATTTCAAAAAGAATATCTGTAGCAAAAATATTATATTTGACCACTAAGTTAAGCAGTAATTTTCACTATTGACTGAAAATATTTTGTAACATTCCAGAACATGCTCTAATCTGTTATGGGATGAGGAAAAATGGTGCCCAAGTTAATGTTGAACAAAAGATGTAAGGAAGCTCCACCAAAATATACAGAGAATTCATGAAAGTGGCTTTTCAATTGCTGTAAAGCACTGTCTGGTACAGGGGTTTTCAAACTTGACAGCTTTAAGACTTGTGGACTTCAACCAGAATTCCTCCTCCAGTCATGTTAGCTCAGTAATTCTGGGAGTTGAAGTCCACAAGTCTTAAACTTGCCACGTTTGGACCCTTGGTCTAGCACATCTAATCTTCCCATCTAATTTTGCAGATACGCAGAAAAATGTGTAGCTTTCCTATGAAGGAATAAGAGCGTAACAGTCTTTTTACATGAAGATGGGAGATTTTACTTCACAATGATTTGATAGGATAATGACTACTGCATATTGTTACATTTGTCTCTCCACTGTTATACTTACTATATCAGCTATACTTACTTGTTCTTCCCATACTGAGGGGACAACAGCTGGTTGAAATACTCCTACTTTTACATTTAATTTTATATTAAACACTTCAAATCATCCGGAAACAGTATTATCTTGCTTCCTTTATAAAGAACACAAAATTTAAGCATGACTCCTGCTGACTCAGTTCTTTGGAACAATATGAGATGTGACTTGCAATGATTTGAATGTTCAGTTATTAAAGAAAAATTAAATGTTTCTTTCCTTTCTTAGGATCCTGTCGGCGACCTCTTCGGGCAGGGAACAGAAAAACTGACTCCGCCTTTATCACTCCTAATCCCCGCATTACTCGATCCAAGAGGAAGACTTCCAAACACAAAGTTCCCATTGTTTTCTCCAGTGACGAAGAGAACGCCTAGATGAAGGTGAAAATATTTTCTGTCTGAATTTAAAATACTGGACTAGTCAAAACGTATTTTGAGCTTATTTTATGGAGAGACCAGAATACAAGTATAATTTTTGTGTTAATTTCATCAACCCTATTTAAGGTCTGGATTGTTTTTTTATGACAGAGAAATTAATAAAATTAATAAATTAATATGAGCTAGTTGAATATGCTGCCTATTGCCATAAGTTTTCTGTCTATGCCAGTTCCCTGAAGGCCATCTAAGATTTCTTGCTTCTTTCAGAGCTTGATGCTGAATTGACAGCGGAGGAGACCCCCAGCAAAACAACTCCTATTTCTCGTTCGTCTCATCGCTCTCGATGATTACCTGCCTTTTTGTTGATTCTGTTGGTTAATGGGAGCAAGTTTCCCAAAATTTCAGAATGAATTGGATCCCTTTTTTATATTTGATAAAGTTACATGAGAGGGTTATCTTAGATTTCAAGGCTTAGCATTGTGACGATTGCATACTCACATGGTTGATAAATTAAAATGTGCCTTTTGGTAAATACATGCTCTGATTATTACTTTTGTATTTCGACTTAAAGGAGCATGACTGAAATTCCTACATGTACATATTAACTAGGAGATGTTTGAGAACTATAAAAATGTATCTTGATATAATGTAAGCCAGTTTCCATGTATACATTAATTAAAGAGATGCATTAGCATACATAAAGGACAGGGAATCGGAATGTTCTTTTAGGGAGTACAGTAACCAAAATGCTTTTTTTAAAAAAATAAAACCAAGTAATCAAACTGGAAAGCAAAATAGAGCAAAATGCAAGTTACTAAATAAGAAACAAAACTGATTGTAACCAATGTAAATGCAGTGCACAAAAGAGCTTTTTTTAAAATAAGAGTTCATGGCAGTTAGTGCATCTTGGCTGGATTCAAATGAAATTGAAGCAATCTATGTAGCCATCATACAGGAATCAGTCAACAAAGCAGTAATGAAAAATAAAATAAAAACAATACAAATTTAGAACTCTTGGTTTGATTTGAGTAAAAAAAAGGAGAAGTGTTCTGTCACAATCACAGCACAGATGCATTTGAATAGGAGTGGTGTTCAACCTGTGGAAGAGTTCCAGTTTCCAGATTAAAAGCTCTCTAAACAATCTGCACTGCAGAAGCAAGAAGTGGCTGTTTGAGTTCTGGGTTGCTTTGCTTATCTAAAACAGGGTTTCCCAACCGTGGCAACTTTAAGATGTTAAAATGATTGGGAAAACAAATTCAAATCAAAACATCAGTTTTGTTGCAATTACTTTAAGATGGATTTAGCCAGTGGGTTACTAAATTTGAAAATACAGTTAAACATGTATTTTACTCCATCAAAAAGAAGCAATCTTTTGGCCTGAAAGTGCCAACCATCTGAAATTGATATTTATTCATCTCAAATTATTTCCTAACCATGGGAAATCTATCATTTCTTAAAAGTTATACCTCAGAAGAACCAAAGCAACTAAACCAAAGTAAATCAAAATAGCTCAAGGTTAACTGCACCAAACTTGATTGCAGGAAATACGACTTCAGCAACAGAGTGGTCAATGTCTGGAATACTCTACCTGACTCTGTGGTTTTTTTCTCCAAACCCCAAAAACTTTAACCTTAGACTGTCTACTACTGACCTCACCCCATTCCTAAGAGGTCTGTAGGGGGCGTGCATAAAGCGCACCAACATGCTTACCATCCCTGTCCTATTGTTTATATATATATATATATATATATATATATATATATATATATATATATATATATATATATATATATATATATATATATATATATATCTTATATGTATCTATGTATTCATAACTATGTTTTTACTTATACCTATTAGCTTGTAAGTGCTTGCCTTGGAGAAACAGGAAGAAGGTGTTTCAAGCACTATAAAAGCACTTAGCACCATTCAGCTAACCAAAAACAAAGGAAAAGAAAATCTAGGATGGGAAAGGAGCCTGGATTAGACAGATAGCAGACAAGAGAGGAGGGGGAAGCTGCCAAGTTAGTTTCCAACTGTTTTTTTCCTCATTAGTTTATTTGTACCACAAAATTTCAAGATACCTATTTGTTTTGTTTATTAGATATATTCCACTTTTGCTCATGATTTCAAGGCAGCTTCTTTAGGGATTTCCCTGTACTTTATACAATAACCTGTGAAGTGGTAGACTGAAATGAGGACACCTAATCTGTGAAGGGAGTTAAATCTGCATCTCCCTAAGTCTAACCCTTGTCTAAACTTTACCCACTGTGGACTAAACAATTCTAAGAATAACCTTTAAAAGTTTATACCAGCAAAGCCACATAAAAATACTCTGGCTTTGCTGGAATAAAGATTACCTTTAAAAGAAAACTGCTTTCCCGGGACAGCAACTTGTGCACTTTTATTACATACTTGAGGTAGAAAGAATGCTAAAGAATCTTTTTTGAGTTTTCAGAATTTGGTGGCAGGATTCTTCCCCAATCCATGTTAGATGTGACTAACTTGATACCAAGAATTGGAGTAATTGAATAATGAAATCAGTCTACAATCTCGACTTGGGGACTTTTAGTTTTTTAATAACACTATACAAACATACAACCAACAGGGAAATAAAGATAAATGTGATTGCATAGTGAAGGTGGGGGGAAACTAGACACTACTGTGGTGATTACTAAATGTGACCCCCCCACACACACACCAAAAAAAGCTTATTAACAAAAAATAAGGTGGTAAACGATCCGGCCCTTTGAAACATCTTTCCCCCTGAGGAGAGACTGGCTTCTCCTGACCTTCCCCAAGGAGCCTGAAGATCCAGCAGTGCCAGCTGGCTTGAGGCTCCGATGTGGGAAGCACCACGCTGGGCTTGGTTGATACACTAATAGCAACTCTTCCCTCCCTCCCTCCGTACATTCTGCTCCTTTCCTCCCCATCTTTTAGTTTTAGTTATAATTTGTATGTTGTGATATATGTATGTATGTATAGTTTTGTTTTAATGCTGTAAGACACCTAGAGTCACCTTGTAGCATGATGGGCAGCAAACAAATTTAATAAATAAATAATCAAAAGAAATAAAAAGCTCTATAATTTAACCCATAAGCTTATCAGTGGTGAGGCTGACTTTCAATTACATTAAAGAGGCTCAAAATATATATATATCTCTCTCTCTCACACACACACACATTTGATTTGATATTGATATAGGTACACAAATGTTAAACTGCAACTTGCTATAAGAACTAAATTGCAACATATTTACATGTGGCTTATTTATTTCTAATTTTCTGGATATTAATTTTATTATTCCATTCTATTTTGTATTTTCCTCACATCAAGCATTCTCAAAGTGTGTGTTTTCCTAAGAAAACATGAGCAAATCTGAAGAGGTTCTGCATGTAAATGAAGATCAAAGGCACAACTTGGCTTTTCCTTCTGCTTGTGCCAACTGGTTATCAGCCTCTCCAAGCCATCAAGGAGGAAAGCCCAGAGCAGGGCTTCAGCTTGTAGCTGCAAGTCCTAATGGCTTATGCGCCCAAAGCCAGTGTCCCATCAGAACGGGTCCCTTTCTGCCTGGACAAAGCCAAGATTTCCGACAGCTGCCCCTATAAACAGCAAATATCAATTATTTTTAAAAAGATGGAATGAAAAACTAGAACAGCTATCTCAAAAGTATAACTTGAAGCTGACTGAGGAATTCTGGGAGGTGAAATCCACAAGTCTTAAAGTTGCTAAGGTTGGAGACCCCTGATCTAGTCTATTTTTAAAAATCTCTAGTTAATGGAGCACCCACAACCTTGAAAGATTGATTAATTTATCTCATCATTAGAAAATTTCTGTCAGAAAGCAATGATTTTAAATTGATTGATTTGATATAATTGAAACAATGATGGAATCTCTCAACTTTTTAAATCAAACATTTTATCTAGAAATAAGCAATAAGGATGGTAAAATTTAGTTATTAAAAGTAAGCCTGGTTTATTTTTTGCCCAACTTCAAAATCAACACCATCATTTTTATTTATGGAAGTCGCACACATTCAATTATCATTTTAGTCCATCCTACCCACAAACTAAATTATTTTAATGGTAAGTGCTATTAGATTTGACATGCTGCAGATGGCAGCAAAATCATATCTTAGTATCTCAAAATTACAAATTCACATTCTTACTGTTGCCAAAGAACTAATAACTGAAGACATTAAGGAATTGATGTTGACACAAATCGTTGTAGCTGCTAGTTATCTTTGGGGTCCCAAAGAAGCATCTGTAGCATTATAAAAGTAGGAATACCAACCCATTTCCCACTGTTTTTAGTAGGCTTAACAAGCAACAGTTTACAATAAGATGTAGCTGGCTCCAATTCTGCTCACTTTAAGAACATAGGATCATAGGTTTGGAAGAAACATTGGAGGTCTTCTAGTCCAGGGGTTCCCAACCCCCAGTCCGTCGACTAGTACTGGGCTATGGCATGCTAGAAACCAGACAGGGCAAAAAAGCGAAGCCCCGTCCATGGGATGCAGGCAGCACACAAAACCACACCCCTCCAGTCTGTAGAAAATCTCTCCATAGAACCAGCTCCTGGTGCTCCAAAAGGTTGGGGGCCGTAGTCCTAATCCAATCCCCTTTTACCATCCCAGTCAAACGGTTGTCTAGTCCAGGGTCTCCAACCTTGGCAACTTTAAGACTTGTGGACTTCAACTCCCAGAGTTGAAGCTGGCTGAGGAATTCTGGGAGTTGAAGTCCACAAGTCTTAAAGATGCTAAGGTTGGAGACCCCTGATCTAGTCTATTTTTAAAAATCTCTAGTAATGGAGCGCCCACAACCTTGAAAGATTGATTAATTTATCTCATCATTAGAAAATTTCTGTCAGAAAATTTCTCCTTACTTCTCTCTTTAACAAGCCTCCACCCATTATTTCTTGTCCTGCCCTCTGGTGCTTTGGAGAATAAGTCAAACCCCTCTTCTCTGTGATGGTATTGGAAGACAGTGATCATGTCCTCCCCAATCCTTCTCTCCAATACACTAGTCATACCTAGCTCTCTCAGCCATACATCATTCAATTAAATCACCAGACCCTTTATCATCTTTGTTGCTCTTCTCTGCAAACTTTCCAGGGTCTCAATATTTGCTAAACTGGGATGTCTCCCTCAATTAATAGGGAATTTTTGGACAAGTCAAAGCAACACATTCCTTTAAATGCCTCACATCCGTGGTTGTGCCTTAAGAGCAGATAGTCCATGGCAGCCCTATTTTCCAATGTGGCTGTATAAACTTGCCTGAGTTCATGATTCAGGCCAGCCAACCAGGGCTTGTGAGATGGCATTCAGGCTCTTGGCAGTGATTCAAACCAGGCTCCTAACATTGTGAGTGTTGCAAGTGGCTAATCTTATGACACTTACCAGGGAGATGGCAAGGGAGACATATTCTGCTTTGTTTAGTAGAATGGTGTGGGAGTCACAGTCGAGAGCTAGAGGTTGGAGGTCCCTTTTCTTCTGGTTTTGGATGTTATTTCATCTTTCTTGTAGGCAAATTTAGTCTTTCCAGTGGATTCAGTAAACCTTCATGAGATTCTAGCTTCAGTGCACCATCATTCAGATATTCTTCCAATGTTATTTTTTCTTCCACTATGTGGTATACGTGCAACATTCCACATCCATCTATTTTCCTCAGCAAGGAAATAGTTTGTCAATGTCAGTGCATGAATGAAGGGCATGAATCATTGTCATTATTTTTCTGGACTTCCCATCCAGGATTTTTAGTTCTGCTTGAGTCCAGCCCACATTCCAGCTATATATCTAAAGACTTGAAGGTGTTAATAATTATTATTAACATCTTAATTATTATTGCTGGCCACATAATTAGCCAGATATTTAGACTGGAATTGGCATTTTTATCCATCTATCAAGATAGTTGGGTGGCCTTATGAATTTTTACAACTAAACACACTTCAGATCTTATTTAATTATTACCTTTGTTATGTATTAGATTTGTAACAGGAGAATTAATGAAGGAAAGCAAATGATCAGACTTAGTATATGGCACAGGGCCATGTTATATAGGATCATAGAAACCTTGGGCTGGAAGGAACCTTGGAGGTCTTCTAGTGATCTAGTCCTTTTCTGTTAAACTGCTTTTCCCTAAGGACATCTGCCCATCCTACCAGGTCAGATAGAGTGGGCACACCCCTAGTCCCTTCCCCTAAATATTGTTGTCTGGCAGCCTGTCCTATGGAACATGCCCTGAAGTTGAGCAGGCCTTTACCCTCTTGGTCTTTTGTAAAGCTTTGAAGACCTGGAATTTCCCCCCAAGATTAGATAATTGCACATTAGAAGATTGACTTGGCACCAGATCTTTGTTGCTTTTAAGGTTTCAGTCTGTTCAATGTTATAGTTTTAGTATGATTTTATATGTTGTTTTAACTCTTGATTGGGAGCCACTCAGAATTGGTTAGAAAATGGACAGCTATATAAATGTTTTAAACAAACAAGCAAGCAAACAAAATTGCACTAAAAGATAAATTGTTTAGCTTTATCTTTCAGGCCAGAAAAGTGTTTACTCATACAATTTTGGCATGTAAAATTGCAGATTCAAAGCAGCCTTGCCAAGCCTTGGGAAGCATCTGCCAAAAAATCCTAGGGAAAGCCACTGCCTGTCATTCAGATCACTTAGGATCCAATGAACAGTGAACTGACCAGTCACTTGATTCTGTATAAAGCTTCTTTTCATCATATTTTTCATCAATGGGTGAAATTCAACCCAAATGAGATTTCCCCCCTCCCTTTTTTTTTTGGTCTCTTTTAGTGTATTCACTTCCTGATAGTTCTATCACAAAAAGGTAGGTTAGTTTTCTAATGCTAGTGACAGCATAAACAATGGAATACTAACATTCGATGTTCCCCTGTTATTTGTCCTCTGCCCCTGCACAGAGTCCTCACTGGCAACTGTTTGCTCATCAAACAAAATGCAATGACTGTGTAAATGATCCAAAAGCTTCAGAGTGAATTCTTCATGACCTTTCTATAGTTGAAGACTTGGTAGGGCACACAGTACATTTTGTTTGTGCAAGTTGGAAAAAGTTTCCAACTCCATCTCCTTTAAAACAGGTTCCCCACAGGGCTGTGTCCTGAGTCCATTACTGTTCACCTTGATGACCCACGACTGCAGTGGCAAATCTGCTACAAATCATATTGTGAAGTATGCGGATGACACAGCAGTGGATGACAATCCAGGATGACAATGAAAATGCTTATAGGGTAGCGGTGAAGACTCTGGTGGACTGGTGCAATAAAAGTAACCTGGTTCTAAATGTTAATAAAACAAAGGAGATCCTCATAGATTTTAGAAAGAGCTGGCATAGTCATACTCCACTCAGTATCAAGGATGCAGCTTGAGATGGTCAACAGTATTAAGTATCTGGGGGTGCAGATGTCTGAACTGGTCTCTCCACATCCTTAGTGAAGCATGAAAACCAGCTCCTGCATTTCCTGCTTTGGATGAGGAGAGCATATTTATTTATTTATTTATTTATTTATTTATTTTTGTCAATTGCTTACAAGATAATAGGTATAAGTAAAAACATAGTTATGAATACATGGATACACGTAAGAAAAATAAAAATAAAATAAAAGAAACAATAGGACAGGGACAGTAGGCACCTTGGTGCGCTTATGCAAGCCTCCTACAGACCTCTTAGGAAAGGGAAAATCTTCTCTCCATGGAACCAGCTCCTGGTGCTCCAAAATAGTAGAAAGACTAATAGTAGAAAGTCAATAGTAGAAAGTCTAGTAGGTCAATAGTAGAAAATCTAAGGTTAAAGCTTTTGGGGTTTGGGGAAGAAACCACAGAGTCAGGTAGAGTATTCCAGACATTGACCACTCTGTTTTTGAAGTCATATTTCCTGCAATCAAGTTTGGTGCGATTAACCTTGAGTTTGTATCTATTGTGTGCTCTTGTGTTGTTATGGTTGAAGCTGAAGTATTCATTGACTGGTAGGACATTGCAATGTATGGTTTTATATACTATACTTAGATCGGACTGAAAGGCGGCGTAGTTCTAGGTTTTCTAGGTCTAGAATTTTGAGTCTGGTGGCATAAGGTATTCTGCAACGAGTAGAGGAGTGGAGAACTCTTCTTGTGAAATATTTCTGGACCTTCTCAACTGTGTTAATATCAGATACGTAATGTGGGTTCCAAACTGATGAGCTGTATTTGAGTATTGGTCTAGCAAATGTTTTGTATGCTCTGGTTAGTAGTGTAATATTACCGGAGAAATAGCTACGTAAGATTAGGTTAACAACTCTCAATGCCTTTTTGGCTATGTAATTACAGTGGGCTCTAGCACTTAGATCATTAGAGATGAGTACTCCAAGGTCCTTTACAGAGTTTGGATCATCAACAAGATCTTGACTATTCAGCCTGTATTTTATTTTCTGATATATATTTTTTTGCCAATATGTAGGACAGAGCATTTATTTGTTGAGATTTGAAACTGCCATTTGTTTGACCATTCTGATACATAATCAAGGTCTTTTTGAAGGGTAGCAGTATTGTCTGTGGTGTTGAATAGCTTTACATCATCAGCGAGGAAAACGCAGTTTCTCTTGATATGATCACAGAGGTCATTTATGTAGAGTATGAAAAGAGTTGGTCCTAGAACACTGCCTTGGGGGACACCACTGTTGACAGGTACAGAATTTGATAGGACGCTCCCAATTTTGACCATTTGTTGTCTGTTTGACAGGAATGCTTCTATCCAGTTATGCAGGTGTCCAGATATACTGTAAGATTTTAGTTTTAGGAGTAGTTTGTCATGTACCACTGAATCAAAGGCTTTACAGAAGTCTATGTAGATTGCGTCTATTGCTTTGCCCTGATCGAGTTGTGTAGTCCATATGTTTTTGCAGTGTAAGAGTTGCAGATTACAGGATAGTTTTTTTCCTGAAACCAAATTGTTTATTAGAGAGTAGATTGTTTGTTTCTTAGTGGAGGATGATGGATTGGTTAATAATGGATTCCATGACTTTACAGGTGATGCAGCATAAAGAGATTGGTCTGTAATTTTCAACTAGGCTTTTTGTTCTCCTTCTGTCCTGGCCATTTTTTACAGAGGCATGACTGAGAGTGTTTTAACAAACTGCATCACTGTTTAGTTTGGCGGCTGCAGTGCCTCAGAGAGAAAGTCCCTACAGAGAGTGGTAAGGTCAGCCAAGATAATAGGAAGCTCACTTCCTGTCATTCAGGATACTGCTTATAAGCCAAGATAATAGGAAGCTCACTTCCTGTCATTCAGGATACAGCTTATAAGTACTATGTGCTTAGAGCTCAAAGCATTGTTAGAGACCCCACGCACCCACTTCACGGTCTGTTTCTGTTGCTCTCCTATGGGAGAGGTTTCAAAGTATTTCTAGCAGGACTACCAAATTCTGTAAAGTTTTGTCCCCTATGCCATCCATCTGGTGAACTTGCAAGATTCGTTTTTCTCACCATGTATATGTATACATCAGGACATGTTGTTTCTCTGTGTCATGTAATATATGTGGGTATATGCATAATTTTGTATTTATTTATTTTGTCATGCTCCATGTACACTGGAGGTGGTGACCCTTTGACAGCTGCATGCAACAAAATTTCATTTTAATGTATGCCGATTATATACATGACAATAAAGTTATTCTGATGACATAGACTGATGAGTGACATGCTGCTTGGTTACTTAATCACCCATTTCCAATGCAGAAATTATCCTATGCAGATTATGGTAACAGGGACCACCAACCCCTTGGCATTTTGTGAGCATCAAATCATAAACTAGCTGTTTGACCTTTTGATAAAGGTTGTAAACTCCACCAGGGCTAAACTTAGTCCCTAGGTTGTTCTGTAATGCAGGGAATACCGGTTGGGTGATAGGAATCAACTTACATCCTGAGCCAGATAAGCTTTCTCCAGAATCCCTTGGAATCTACTACCCTCCACTTGCTTCTCCTCAGCAGCTCCTCAGCTGTTTTCTCTCCATTTTCCATATAGCACAAGAAATAATTGAGTTTCTATTATCATGGCTAAAATATTCAAGTAATCATTCGTTTAAAAAGACCTTTCAGGTTATTCACCCATTGCTCAGAATCCTGCTTGAGAGTATAGGCACATAAGTAAGAAATTGACTAGATATTATGTGACTGGAAATTTTTAAAATGAAGGCCTTAATTTTTGCTAGCATGGTTTCATCTATTTTTAATGATAAATTTGATGATTTAGAATTCTCAAATAACATCACTGAGCAAAATCATTACTACATGTCATTTTCAAGTGAAGTACTCTTTTAAAGAGGGGTTATAAATGCCCATGATTCAAATCTATGAACACAGGCCTCACTGCATCCACATCAAATATATAAACACTGAACAACATTATCCCGGTGTACCTTAAAGTCTAAAATGTACCATTTCACATTTTATCAATGCTCATTGGCCTTGGTAAGTATCAAATAGCTTAATCCTTATACAGTTAAGATGACATCTGATCTGCAGTGCAGGCATTTATCCGAGTACCCAGAGGGTAAATAAGTAGTCCAGTTGGAGATGAATCACATTCAATTCCCTCCCTCCCGAGAACTGCTAAGTACCATTTTGAAATCAGTTATAATATGGCCCAAACAGGTCATATATAGCTCACAGAGGTGGAGATTTACTTTCTCCTATCTCTAATCTGCAAACCCATTTATAGTTGTGCACATTTCACAACAGCAGTGTATCACTATTTTTAAATTAAATATTTATATTTAATTTTGAATTATTATTAGTATTTAATTAAACATTATGAATATTAAATTAAATATTTTGAACTAGTGTTGCATATGGCAACTGTTTCCAGGATGCATACAACTTGATCTGAGGAAGAATGGCAAACAAAGTTGTAGAAAGGACAACTCAGTGTCCAAAATGTTTTATTTCAAAAGAAAACCTGATAATTTACAACGCTATATATGACTTTGCACCATATATGAAATATGGGTTTATCTTAACAACTTAACATTCTTGCAGTAAATATTTGTTAAATCCTAGTAGATCTTTAGTAGCTTAAATATAATTTATTGTAACTTTTTACTCTTAATTTAAGATTAGTTTTCAAAAGATATTAAGTTAAAATTAATGAAATATTGAAAATTGTGACCTAACTCCATAGTGCTTCTAAATTCCCTGTTTATTCACTAAATTTATTTTTCCCTTTCCTTTCCTAAAAAATATTTAATGGACATGTAATAAAAATTAATGTATTACCAGGAGAAACTTTGGCTTCTACTCATTTTGCTTGTTTGCTTTGAGGCATAATTCCCAGTGATTTGCTAGAGGGATACTCCTACCACTTACTCCTGCTTAACATAAAACATGCCTGCATCCCCCCATAGTACGATTTCTTATCGCAGCAATATACTTTCTTGGGCTATGGACTGCCGGAGGCTGCTAAGGCAATATCCATGGCCTTTGTAGCCAACTCTAATTGTATTGTGCAAAGGGGGCAAGAGTGCAGATTCAATTGATCCGCGCAGCCCAATGCAACGAGAAGGCGGGATTTCCGCTGTCACGTTCCTCCAGTAGAATTCTAGGAGGAACTTCAGTGTTTTTTTCCTTATTAGACATGCTGCTCACGCTGAAGTAGCGAAAAGGCTGGAGAAGGGAGGGACTTCGTTGGATCAATGAGTAGCCTTTGCTGGAGGAATGCAAAAAACCAGCAAGAAAAGGCCTCCGTTGGGGGGGAGGGAGAGTTGTCCTGAATAAACATGAGTAGAAGTACATTGCAATGACCATAATTAATCTGCAACTCATAAATTTATCTAGGATTTATATGGGCTGAACTATTCTCCCAAAGGTTCTTTGAAATACACATTTGCTTCTAAACACAGTAACTTTGTATTTCATGATTGAGTGTTTCCTAGGCATGTGAGGAAACAAATGAAACAAAATGTAACAGATGGCCTGATACAAGTTGTTACACTAATTTGCCTAATAATGCAACCCTTATGCAGTTACATGGAACACTTACCCAGGGCTTCTGCATTGGACCGCTTTTTAAGAGTGCTTTCTGCAGAAGTAATTTTTAGCACAGTTATAAATATATCTCCTCTTGTGAGATATACCAAAATGCAGCGTGGGGATGTAAGAGCCTCCTTCTGATAACAGATTATGCCTTGACTTGTAAAGCCAGGGCAATTCTTTTGTTTTGGGATGGGGGAAAGAGTTGGAGGGAAGGATATTCTTTTCAACTTATAATGGGTCTGTCTTGGAAGA
The DNA here is from genome assembly GCF_049901735.1 of Notechis scutatus. Classification (NCBI taxonomy): domain Eukaryota; kingdom Metazoa; phylum Chordata; class Lepidosauria; order Squamata; family Elapidae; genus Notechis; species Notechis scutatus. The sequence goes on along the minus strand of NC_142010.1, from coordinate 167,407,325 downwards.
CTTATGTTTCACCTCTAACTCTGTTACTATTTCAATTATGGCACACACATTTCCTCTTTGGGCTGGGCGGGGGAAAAGGAAAAGAGACGCAACTGTAGTAATTTTGTGGTTTTTCCTACTAATCTCAGTGCAAGTAATTTTTGCAGAATTGTGCAGGGTTACAAGGCAGGTTGATTCCAATAATGAGCTAAATTACGTTGGTGAAATTACAGAATCAGAACTCTGATATCCTTCATGATTTTTCTGCACATAATACTCAGATCTAGAACAATCAAATGGTAACCAGGTATAAGCAATCAGCCAAAATGTACATGATTTAGCTTAGCCTATCACTTTACTAAAAATGGTTTATGGCTTAGATATGGGCTGTGTGAATTCAGCCATTCTGTGTTTTGAGATATTGTCCTTATACTTAAAAAAAAGGTCTTGAACCATCCATTCCCAATGCAACTGCATCTTTCCAGTTGTCTGAACTTTCCTGAGATTCAGTGATTTTGGAAGAAGCCCCAACATTTGGCTGCTAAAGATTTGCAAGCGAGAATTGATTCACAGTATTTTGATCTGTATGCCTTATTTCATTGCTTGTTTCATGAATCTTTTTTTTTTTTTGGGGGGATGATACATATCAAATCATGTTCCATAAAGGTTTACTCTTGTTATTACTGCAATTATTTAGAGTCAGACATTCCTAAGAATCTTGTGGGTTGTAGATTGTAGACTGATTTTTGCATTAAACTGCTTCTGAATATGTGGGTTCTGTTTTACGGTCACAGCTAATACAGGGATTGAACTATTGTATGAGAACAATGTTTCTTCTAATCCCAACATTCTCTCAATAGCGGTTGACTGAGTTAACAAGCAGACCATGAAAGAATGTGATTTCTTTCGTGCTAGTTTTCCTAAGCCATACTCACAGAACAAGCTGGGCTGTAATGGCTTTGGTTCCTGACTATATATTGTGTTAACTCAATCAATAGTGGGTTACAATACTTACTAGTTAAATTCAAACCACGACTTAATGGGTTGCATGAATCTGGTGATAACATGACTCGTCTTTTGAGCCTGGCAAACGCACAAGGTTTAGGAAGCCGCTTGGATTCCAAAGCACTTTGTCGAGATTGCAAAATCCCGCAGGTGCCATGAAGTAACTAATTGATAAATAAATCATCTGCCGCCCTAGCCAAAATGATCCATTTGCCATGGCGATTCGGGTCAAACAAGCGTTCTTGGGAGTTGGGGAGGCCACCGAGCGAAGAAAGATGAGGAATCGTGGCGAGGGAGAACAAAGAGTCTTTCTCCGAGCCGGATGGAAAGCAGGGCGGGAGGGAGGGAAATGACGCCGGGCTTGGGGATCTCCACTCCCGACATTAGCCTCCCCTCCGCCGCCCCCTCGCGCTCTGATTCGGTGTTGGCGCCGAAGGTCAGGCCTCGTCATTACCATACTGGCCTGTATAAAGGGTAGAGCCGAGGGGGCCTGCCTTCTCACCTCCTCACTGCAACTGCGGAGCTGAGTAAGGTCAGGACCTCTCGGGTAAGCGCTCCCTTTCAACCGGGGGTGGAGGGGTGGGTGGGTGGAGGCAGCTCCTGGTATTGCAACCTTTGCTGGGCGGTGGGCTCGAAAGACGCAAGCCAAGAACGCTGTGGTGAGGGGAGCCGCCCGAGTACCGTCCCATGCAAAAAGAGCCGGCTTCGGCCTCGTTGCTGTGAGCCGGCTGGGAAGGGGGGCGTTTATAGACCGTAGTCGGTACCGGGCGTGACTGAAGTGGAACTGTAATCTTGCATTGCGCGGGGTGGGAGCGGCAGCCGCGGAACAAGGATACACGACTGTTGCGGGCAGGGCGGGAACAAAGTTTCGAGAAAGTTTACAGGTTGCGTGGGGGGGGGGGGGGATATTCCGGAAAGACAGTTGCGCCCCCCCATGCCTCAAATTCTCGCAGGTGTGGAAGGCGTCGCGGGCCCAGCGTGCGGTTTTCCTTTCTCTTCCGTGAGGCTTCTTAATTCGCCTCCCGTCTGCCGGCCGTGAGGCGGCGAAGCTCCCTCACAAAGGGGAACAGTTTTCGCGGGCGAGGGGAAGGCGGTTGGGCGTTAGGACGGACGTTCATCGGCTCCGACATAATTGAAAGCCTGTGGTGAATATTTGGGGGTGGGGAGGAAAGGTTTGAAGTTTCTGGAACCGGCTGACGAAGTTTGCCTCCTCCTTTCTCTAGGAACGGTTTTTCCAGCAGCGAAGATGGTGAAAATTGGTATCAACGGGTGAGTCCAGAGGAGGCGGACGTGCAGCGAGTCTGCCTGTGCATGGCAGGAGAGGAGGGAGGCAGGGAGGGAAGGAGGGGCAACCCTCTCATGGGAGCTTGAATAACTTTCCGGCCAATAGGGGGACTCTGGTGTAGGGATGGCCAGCATTGCTGTCCAGCCTGAGCTTCTTTGCAGACCTTGGGAGGCTGCAGCGGGAGCTTCCAGCCCAGCATTCCTTTCCTTTCCAAGGACATCTAGAAGTCATCCCAGCCCTCCCCCTTTCCAGCAGCTGTTTCTCTCCAACAGGATCTGCTTGTGTCTTTCTTGGCACTCCTTCTGGCTCAAGTGTCACCCTGCATAAATTTTTAAGGCTGCCGTCTTTGGGCCTTTTTATTTCAACGTGCTCTGGGAGAGCCTAAGCACATGGAACAGGCTTGTGGCTGTGATGGGTACAGGAAACCCGGACTGACTCATTTTCCTAAATGCTAATTGCTGAGTCATTCCTATCAGGAAGCTACAATAGTTCTCTGATCTTCTTTATATTGCTTTTAATTCTATATATATATAGGAATATATATAATTATATATATATATATATATATATATATATATATATATATATATATATATATATATATATATATATATATATATATATATAATTATATATATATATAATTATATATATAAATAATTATATATATAATTATATATATAATTATATATATAAATAATTATATATATAATTATATATATAATTATATATATATATATATATATAATTATATATATATATATTATATATATATATATATATAATTATATATATAATATATAATTATATATATAATTATATATAATTATTTTCCTGATACTTTTACATGCTGCAAACATGGAGCATCTCATAATGTCTGCAGGGAGGATAATATATCCTCCTATCTGAAGGGCCTGTTGAGAATGTGACCTCCTTGCTCTCCTTAGCGGCCAAACACTGTAACCAGATAACTCCAGTTCAGTTTCTGAGAGCGACTGGCTCTAAAGTTAGTGTTTGACCTTTCACTAGCAGGATGGAGGGGTGTAAAGAAGGGAGTTTCAAGTAGCATTCCCTAGGAAAGATAAATGGGCAGATGCAACTCAAGTTCTGCCTCTGTGTATAAAAACTGAGAAATGAAATAACAGGAACTGATTTTTAGAGCCTGGCAGGCAAGAGAAATGATTTCTTGGCAGAGAGTTGGGTGTGTTCCTTGAAAACCTAGTTTTGAAGTTCAGAGATAAGAAACCCCGAAGCATTCTTGTTAGGTAACTCTTAAAGACTTTCCATAAGGCAGCCTTGTGCAACTGTAAAATTGTACAATCTTCAGTTCCCCTTTATGCTTTTGGTAGTCATAAAAATCTGTAATTTTGAAAGCACACTCAAACATTTTAGAGCAATCTTGCTGATTTCAGAGGGAAATCCTCCACACTGCAATCTGTATGGTAATTTCAATATGTGTTCATGCTGCAGAGAAAAAAAAAGGCGGGTGTTGGAGGAGGACCACAAGTTTGGGGGAGGGAGGGGAGTTATTCGGTTTCCTGTAAGGATGCTCTTTGTTTCAAATACAAAGCGGTCACATGATCCTCTAAAGCCACATACTGTTTTAAGGCTCTGAAGTATGTTTCTGTAATGGGGAGAGTCACATCCCTGCCATCCTGCCATCCTCTATTTTCTCATTGGCCCCTTACCTCTGCAAAGGAACTGAGAAGGATTTTCCGAGCCGTATCCTACCAGTCTTCATTCTGATATTGGTAGAGGATTGCTCTGTCAGCCTGGTGGTGAGTGTTTCCAGTTGAATTCTGTGATTTGCTGAGAGTAGGACAAGTCAAACGTGGAACTTGGGCTGTATATTCCAAAAGCAGTTACTCAGTATGTCTCTGTAGGGATGTTTTGCTGCCATTTAAAATGCCAGAGAGAAAGCTCAAATAGATATTCAGTGTTAAAGCAGAAAGTCTACCTTCAATAAATTCCTTTGCCCAGAACTAGATCAAAGGTTAGAGATTAAACCAGAAATAGGTATCGGATATCTTAAGTATTTTGTAATACAATTGTCATCCTTATTTTGCATAGCCAGTGCTAATAAACTATGTTAATGAGACTGATCTTCTGCAGGACACCATGTTATTTGTCCTAATATTTGCCAGTAAATATTTTCATGCCATCTGATTCTCAGTGATTCTAGTAGTTACTCCAATCTGTTTTTTTTCCTATCCAAAAAGGTGGCCCTTGATGCTTTCTCAAACTGCTCTTCTGTTCTTTCCTACATGTGGAGCTGAATTAGTTCTCTTAACCCATTCTGGAGATAACAGTTGTTTTTTATATTTTTCCTTTAGTTTTGGCCGTATTGGCCGTCTGGTCACCAGAGCAGCAACCAGCAATGGCAAAGTCCAAGTCGTCGCCATCAATGACCCATTCATTGATGTGAATTACATGGTAATAACCCTCTGTTGTTCTTCACGGGGCCTGAGTTTGTCTGCTTTTTAAGGCAAAGCAAGAAGTTACACTCAATCATAGAAACATTCATATGTCAACACTCCCCTCCAATATTCTAGAAATGTGTTCCAGTAAGCTACATTAATGTTGTGTGTCTTAATTTCAGGTGTACATGTTTAAATATGACTCTACTCATGGCCGCTTCCCTGGAACTGTCCATGCTGAGAATGGAAAACTTGTCATCAATGGACATGCCATCACTGTTTTCCAAGAGTGAGTAACACCCCCTCCATTCAGGTTTTCTTTACTTGTGTAGTCTATTTCTTGCTTGCGGAGTCTAAGCTTGTCCTTCTCTCTTTTCTTCTTGCCAGGCGTGATCCTGCAAACATTAAGTGGGGTGAGGCTGGTGCCGAATATGTTGTGGAATCAACTGGTGTTTTCACCACCACAGAGAAAGCTAGTGTAAGTATCTCTTACAGAAGGAGCATTGTATACATTTCTGCTGTAAAGATAGGTGTACAGTCCTGATACTGATGGAAAATTTGGATGACATCTGGATTCATAAGTGTTTTGTATTATATTTTTATGAGGGTTGCGAAGAGTGAGACATGACTTTGCAACTGAACAACAAAATTCTATTTTATATTTTTAGAATTTAATGTCTTATGTACATATGCTCAAAACACCTATCTTCTGAGGAGGAATAGATCCTTTGATGGAGTGCTATGGTGAAACAATGATTTTGGCATTTAGACATGGCTACTTTAAATTATTTATCTGCTTAGCCGCTTGAATTGTGAGATCGGTGGCAAATAAATTTGATAAATAAAAAATTATCAAACATTTCCATCATACTATATGAGAAAAGAATTTGCATAGCAATGTGTGACTGGATTGTTCTTAAGAGTGTTGCTTGCAGTCCAGTCTTGGATTATTTGTATTTTTTTAAATAGGAAGTAAAATGTTACTCTTTTCCCTTATAGGCTCACTTGAAGGGTGGTGCTAAACGTGTTATAATATCTGCCCCATCAGCTGATGCTCCCATGTTTGTGATGGGTGTCAATCATGATAAATACGACAAATCTTTGAAAGTTGTCAGGTGACTATAGGGGAAAGCAAGGGGGAAGCAGGGCTGTATTGCCAGAATAACATAGGTCTTCTAAGATGGTGCATGCTCATCCACTGAGTGCTTCTTCCCTTTTATTTTTCCCCAGCAATGCTTCTTGCACTACCAACTGCCTGGCACCACTGGCCAAAGTCATCCATGACAACTACGGCATTGTGGAAGGTCTTATGGTACGTGAATTGCACAAGTCCTAGGTAGTTCCTCTGTTTCTCCAACACTTAAAAGAATTAAGAATTGTGTTGCATAATGGTGAAATGTTAAATGGGAATGGTGATCATGTGTGCAAATTTTTCCTGTGGTATAAATGATCTATGCTGCTGCTTCTATTCCAGACCACAGTTCATGCCATCACGGCCACACAGAAGACTGTGGATGGCCCCTCTGGGAAGCTGTGGAGAGATGGCAGAGGAGCAGCTCAGAATATCATCCCAGCATCCACAGGTGCAGCCAAGGCTGTAGGCAAAGTCATTCCTGATCTGAATGGGTAAGCCTGCCTGAGCACAAAGGCAAGTGAGTGTGTCATAGGCCAAAACAAGGACTATGTATATCTTAAATCTTGAATCTTTTCCAACATTCACAGGAAACTCACAGGAATGGCTTTCCGTGTCCCAACTCCAAATGTTTCTGTTGTGGACTTAACATGCCGCTTAGAGAAACCAGTGAGTACTCCTTCCTATGGTAGCTCTGAACCTGCTTTTTACTGCTAGTACAAAACGGGGGTTCAAAAATCTAGATCAGCAAAGAGATTCAGAAAACTCATGTAATGGCTAACCAATGCTTGGCAGTCCACATTTGATGGTCCATACTTTTCTAGGTTTTGGGGAGTTTGTTCAAACTCAATTATGGGAGGTGCCAGATTGGGAAATGCTGCTCTAAATGTACTGCAATCAAATTCTTTGTAACTTAAATTAGGAGTGCAGAACTTGTGGTCCTTGAGATTTTGAACATGCTTTTTGCCAAGGCTATTTAAATGGTAGCAGATATTGGAGAGAATGAATTGACTGTAAGCACATTAGGAAATTGGGGCAGAATTTGATTATTTAATACTTCTGTCTCCCTCACTTGCTTTCTTAGGCGAAGTATGATGATATTAAGAAAGTTGTGAAGGCAGCTTCTGAAGGCCCAATGAAGGGTTTTCTGGGATACACAGAGGACCAGGTAAACTGAAAAAAATTGATGATACAAAAATAACTTATCAGTCCATTGGAGCATTTTGTAACGATTGTGGTAACCTGTTTAGGTATTGTAGACATGACTGTATGTAGTCAAAAATATGCTTTTTCTTCTCTGCCTTCAACATGTAAAATGTGATCATCTCGTACAACCAACCATTCCATCTAGGTTCATTTGATTTGTCTCGTAAATATACATGGAGGCTTAAATTCGAGACTTGGCTTTTCAGTGCTTATCTTCATGGATTATAACATCTACTACTTCTCCCCCAGGTGGTCTCTTCTGACTTCAATGGTGATACCCACTCTTCCATCTTTGATGCAGCTGCTGGCATTGCTCTCAATGATCATTTTGTCAAGCTGGTCTCCTGGTAAGAGACGGAAGGGGGTTGATGATGGCTGTTAGTTGTCTTACTGGGTTTGGGAAGAGGTGGAGGTGCAACATTTAATATTCTGGTCAACAGCAGATGTGGGAGTGTATGGTGGCAAGCAATGGCTTCATGCTGCTGTATTTGCTAATGTCTATTTTTCTCAAGACTAAAAGACCCTCTTTTTCTTTCTTAGGTATGATAATGAATATGGATACAGCAGTCGTGTGGTAGACCTGATGGTTCATATGGCATCTAAGGAGTAAAGACTGTATGGTTTTCTTATTCTTATAACTTGGCTCTGTATTTTGCAGTTAGAGGCACTTTGTTCCATCTGCCTCTGAGGAAGTAGAGAGGCTGGAAGAAACGTGAATGTTTCAGTAACATCTCCCCTCTTAATAAAGTCATCACTGTCTCAAACAATTTTCTTCTCTTGTGTGGCAATATTTGGACTGAAGTTATAAATACAAAAAACGAGGCTTTCGAAAGGTTATGATCTAGCTTACATTTTTCAATACACCCACAACATATTTGCAGGCTCCAGGGTGCAGCTGCCATATGAAAATGCCTTACTTTACCTGGTATTCCAATTATGAAGAATCTTTTTTTTAATCCTGGAATTTGGCTTCATTAGGGCAATACATTTAGCACTGGCCTTTAATTTATCTCTTCTAGAATCCATTTCAAAGTGCATTGCTTTTCAACTTGCATAAATTTACCTAATATTTTTGTGTTATATTCCTCTAAAATATATTAATAGTTTTGATCACTCACTTTGGGAATAGGCTGCTGATTCTTAAATTTGGCTAAAGTATTAAAATAGCTGAAACTTGTTCAGCCTTGTTCCTTCCACAATCCTGAACAGCTATGTTTACTTTACTTTATTGTCATTGCACCTTGTACAATGAAATTAAATACCACCTTCAGTGTACACTATGACTATGAAAATAAACACAAACACACATTCTTCACATTCTATACAATTGAATTGAAAACCCTTGATATTACATTAATATTGCACTATACAATAGAATTCAGTAAGAGTTACTGCTCTGGGATAGAAGCTGTTTTTCAGCCTATTTGTCCTTGTTTTTATTATCCTGTACCATCTGCCAGATGGTAATAATTTAAAAAAAAGTGCCCAGGATGAAATGGATCTTTGAGAATGTTTTGAACTTTCTTAAGGCAGCGGGAGCTATAAAGCTCTTCCAAAGAGGGGAGTGGGCAACCAATGATCATCTGGGCAATGACGTTAACCCTTTGGAGTGCTGTCCTATATGCCTTGAGTAAGTGGTTTTATTGTACTACTGGTAGCTCAAAAACTGGGCAATTTTTAATTTTCCCCCACTTCCTTCCCATTGTGGACTGAACTAAGGTTATATGGGATGATGAATGAATGTTCCTGCAGAACTGAATGGAATTTGGAAATGCAAATGCTACTCATTACATGAACTCGGGCAAGCTGAAACAGCTATATACTTCCAGTAGCAGTGGATTGAATGATAATATACATTTTCATATGCAAACAAGAGTGACACATTTTTGTGGAGGAAATTTTGTATTCTGAGATACAACCCTTTGAGCAGCCAGAAGAGGGCTGCAGGTGGTGAGAAGGTCCAGGCCTGTTTCTTGCCCATATACATGACAAAGCTGTTGGTTATCAATTAGTTAATATTTCTGCTGCTGTCATCTATTCTGATTTCCATGCTACCTCTCACCTACTCATGTGGGATGGGCTCTCCCAGCCTGTGCAACCTGCAAACTTCAGAGTGAGCCTGATTGTGGCAATCAAGATGAACAAAGAAAAAATTGAAGTATCACCTGCCCATCTGGAGTCCCTTCATATACCAGAAAGGGGTGACAAAATGAGCATTTGGAGTCTGGAAGTAAAAACATATTTGTTACATATTTATGAATAATAAATGAACATCAATTTGATAACAGTTAAAATTGCTAACATTGTAAAATCATGCATCCTTCCCTCCCCCCCCCCAGTTATAAATGGGGGGAGGGACTAAATCATTAACACTGTAGATTGCATTCTAATGCAGAATTTAGTTGCCTTGGAGGTCATTTCTGCCCAAAAAAAGAGGATAATTTTTTTTCATCATGCCTGGTATCTTGCTTTTGAATCAGTGTTATGTCGATTTCCCGTGACTGCCTCTACCCTGCAGTTTTCTTGGAACTCTAACCCTAACTCATCTTGCTGCCTTTAACCATTACACCAAACTCAACTGAAACTTCATACTGTTTTACTATTATAGTATTTTAAATACATGAGGTGAAAGAGGACATATTGCCTTGATTTGATCTCTTGCAAAGGATATTAGTGAATCTTATGTTAAGAATGCTGTTCATCGTTCCATAAGAGTCAAAGGTAAGATAGTGAGCATGGCTAATATAAAAGCTTTCCTTTGTATGGGGTACATATTGGTGGAGTATTTGGCCATTGAGAACGCTCTCCCTAGGATACCCAAGTTAGAAATTATTGTAGTAAAGCTTAATTCCTTTTTTAAGCCTTAGTCAAGTCATCATTTGTTTTATTTCAAACAGTTGTTTGTTAGCCAATGAAGATCAAGATTGTGTGGAAAATTGGCAAAATCTTGGATTTCATTTCAATTAGCCATGGGGGAGGAAAGTTACT